>NC_092169.1:31300000-31505000 GCF_045791955.1 Oncorhynchus clarkii lewisi | reverse complement strand
CACTATATATTGAATAGGGTGCCATTTCAGATGCAGCCGGAGAGACTTGGGCCCGTATCCACAAATCATCTCAGAAAACCTCCCAGGAATCCTGTTAAAACAACAAACAAATCCCAGCTCAGAGTAGGTTTTAGGATGATAAAACACTGCTCAGACAAACTCTGAGCCATTAAAATTAAAATCGACTCATAAAAGTTTATCTCAGCTGGTAATCACAACAGTTTGCGGTATCGCAAAATAAAATACATTGTTGCAAATGATGGGGAATAACTAATTACGATAAGGCATCACCAGCTGTGAACTCTATACAGCACCCTTCAGACATCCACAGTGAATGTGACTGTACATCAAATCTTGTAATGGTAAAACATTTGAAATCAATTTCGCCTGACACGATCACTTTGCCTACTCTTAATTATTGCCTAATGTTTTGGCATGCCTAGCCTTTTTTTGTAAAATGTTGATGATTGTTAAAAGCGGAATTTTCATAATATCACCTTTATCAACACACTCGTCGTCACTCCCATTTAACAACTCTAAATCTCGTTGGTACAGTAGACATCAAGCAACTTGCTGACAATGTTGCTACATATTTGACATGTTTTGAAAGGTCTATAATTTTCCGTTAACACTATTAAAGTTAACATAATGCCTTTAATTGCAGTCTTCTGCATGGGCATGACCAATTTTGATTCGTTTTGGTAGAAGAATGGCCTTACTTACTTACTTTCAATCTGGTACCGTCAACAAGTCAGTTGGTCAAATTTCTCCCCTGCTAGACGACACAAGCTCACAGAACTGGACCGCCAAGTGCGGTGCTGAAGCACGTAAAAAAAATTGCCTGTCCTCAGTTGCAACACTCACTACTGAGTTCCAAACTGCGTCTGGAAGCAATGTCAGCACAATAGTTGTTCGTCTGGAGCTTCATGAAATGGGTTTCCATGGCCAGTCAGCCACACACAAGCCTAAGTTCACCATGCACAACGCCAAGGGTCGGCTGGTGTTAAGCTCACCGCAATTGGACTCTGGAGTAGTGGAATGGTGTTCACTGGAGTGACGAATCAAGCTTCACCATCTGGTAGTCCGAAGGACTAATCTGGGTTCGGCGGATGTCAAGAAAACGCTACCTGCCCAAATGCATAGTGTCAAATGTAAAGTTTGGAGGAATAATGGTCTGGGGCTGTTTTTCATGGTTCAAACTAGGTCCCTTACTTCCAGTGAAGGGAAATCTTAACACAACAGCATACAATTACATTCTAGACGATTCTGTGCTTCCAACTTTGTGGCAACAGTTTGGGGATGCCCTTTCCTGTTTCAGCATGTCAATGCCCCTGAGGTCAGTACATAAATGGATCTGTGTGGAAGAACTTGATTGGCCTGCACAGAACCCTGACCTGAACTCCATCGAACACATGTGGGATGAATTTGGATGAATTAGAACACCCAACATCAGTTCCGACCTCACTAATGCTATTGTGGCTGAATGGAAGCAAGTCCGCGCAGCAATGTTCCAACATCTAGTGGAAAGTCATCTCAGAAAAGTGGAGGCTCTTATAGCAACAAATGGGGGACCAACTCCATATTAATGCCCATTTTGGAATGAGATGTTCGACAAGCAGGTGTCCACGTACTTTTGTTCATGTAGTGTATCTGTCGACTAGGAGTGACTGATGACTAAAGAGGCTTTGCTCAACGCTTTTATTTTTACCCATAAGAGTAGGAGTAAAATGTCTCTATTGTCACGAACCGGCTCAAAGCCCGTAACAAAGGGAGACAACGTGGAGATAAGGAGTAACAAAATATATATTTATTTAACTAAAGCAACTAAGGAAAATATACAATGATGTGTGTAATCAGTAATCAGTAGTGTAAGTGAGTTTTGCGTGCATGAATGTGATAATGCAGGGTGTTGAAAGGTGCCAAAGCAAACAAACAAAAGGCCACCAAGAACCACAACACAATCTACAAAGGTGTCTGCATGGAGAGAGTCTCCTCCATGAATGTGGAAGAGGTCTATTTATCCTGGGAGACACCTGGCCCAGGTGTTTCCCATGAAGCTGATGACCCTCCCAACTCCGCCCACCGGCATCCTAATAAGGAAACAAGAACAAAAACAGAATACAGCAGACAGAGTGGGAGGGTCGTCACACTATTATCAGCACGTACGACCAGTGTTCTACTCTGAGATGTTTTGTAGATACCAGTGGTGTAAAGTACTTAAGTAACATTTTCAAATCAAAATAAATTGTATGTGACACATGATTACAACAATACAACAAACCTTATAGTGAAATGCTTACTTACAAGCCCTTAACCAACAATGCAGTTTTAAGAAAAAAATAAAATAATAATAATATGGCTTTGGGGTAAAAGCTGTTTAGAAGCCTCTTGGACTTAGACTTGGCGCTCCGGTACCGTTTGCCGTGCGGTAGCAGAGAGAAGTCTATGACTAGGGTGTCTGGAGTCTTTGACAATTTTTAGGGCCTTCCTCTGACACCGCCTGGTATAGAGGTCCTGGATGGCAGGAAGCTTGGCCCCAGTGATGTATTGGGCCGTACGCACAAGCCTCTGTAGTGCCTTGCAGTCGGAGGCCGGGCAGTTGCCATACCAGGCAGTGATGCAACCCGTCAGGATGCTCTCGATGGTGCAGCTGTAAAACCTTTTGAGGATCTGAGGGCCCATGCCAAATCTTTTCAGTCTCCTGAGGGGGAATAGGTTTTGTCGTGCCCTCTTCACGACTGTCTTGGTGAGCTTGGCCCATGTTAGTTTGCTGGTGATGTGGACGCCAAGGAACTTGAAGCTCTCAACCTGCTCCACTACAGCCTCGTCGATGAGAATGGAGGCATGCTCGGTCCCCCTTTTCCTGTAGTCCAGAATCATCTCCTTTGTCTTGATCACGATGAAGGAGAGGTTGTTGTCCTGGCACCACCCGGCCAGGTCTCTAACCTCCCTATAGACTGTCTCATCATTGTCGGTGATCAGGCTGTTGTGTCATCAGCAAACTTAACGATGGTGTCGTGCCTGGCTGTGCAGTCATGAGGGTACAGGGAGTACAGGAGGGGACTGAACATACACCCCTGAGGGGCCCCCGTGTTGAGGATCAGCATGGCGGATGTGTTGTTACCTAACCTTACCACCTGGGGCCGGCCCATCAGGAAGTCCAGGATCTAGTTGCAGAGGGAGGTGTTTAGTCCCAGGATCCTTAGCTTAGTGATGATCTTTGAGAGCACTATGGTGTTGAACGCTGAGCTGTAGTCAATGAATAGCATTCTCACATAGTTGTTCCTTTCGTCCAGGTGGGAAAGGGCAGTGTGGAGTGCAATAGAGATTTCGTCATCTGTGGATCTGTTTGTGCTGTATGCAAATTAGGGTGGGTGTAGGGTTTCTGGGATAATGGTGTTTATGTGAGCCATGACCAGCCGTTCAAAGCATTTCATGGCTACAGACATGAGTGCTACGGTTCGGTAAGTACTACTTAAGTCGTTTTTTGAGATATCTGTACTTAACTATTAATATTTTTGACAACTTTTACTTTTACTCCGCTACATTCCTAAACAAAATAATGTACTTTTTACTCCTTACATTTTCCCTGACACCCAAAAGCACTCCCACTCACATTTTGAATGCTTAGCAGGACAGGAAAATTGTCTAATTCTCTCACTTATCAAGAGAACACCCCTGGTCATCCCTACTGCCTCTGATCTGGCAGACTCACTAAACACAAATTATTTGATGGTAAATTATGTCTGAGTGTTGAACTGTGCCCCGGACTATCCGTAAATAAAAATCAAAAATAAAATTGTGTCATCTGGTTTGCTTAATATAAGGAATTTTAAATGATTTATACTTTTACTTTGTATACTTAAGTACATTTAAAACCAAATACTTTTTGACTTTTACTCAAGTAGTATTTTACTTTTACTTTTACTTGAGTCATTTTCTTTTAAGGTATTTTTACTTTTACTCAAGAATGAAAATTGGGTACTTTTTCCTACATTGGTGGATACGGGCCCTGGTCTTTCCCCTCAGACTCTCTTTAATTCATCTGGACCAGGGCCACACTGTAGAAGGTTAAGAAGATATCTGCTGTAAGGCGTCTGTCTCCCCAGCCTTGTCCCAAGGCCTGCGACACACTAATCTACATAACATGAATAAGAATGAATGGAAATTAATGGGAGGACCAAGGCTAACGTTTGCGCCCTGTAATCAGGAAGAAGAGATGGTTGATGGGAAGGCTGACCTATGTGACTTTCAGGGTCAGGTGTGTGTGTGTTCATATGGATTATATGGAAAATGCCTTTTGTCATTTAATGATCCTGTTAAACATGAGTCATATTAGGAATCATTAACATGACTTTTTAACAGCCTGAACATACAACCTGAACATAAATGTACCCCTATTGGACATTCATATATGCAAATATATTATGTAATGTTAATATATTTTTGACCATATGCATGTATGAACATAATTATTACTTTGAATGTCACTCTGAAAATCACATAACCTCTGCCTGGCTGGGCTTTGGATAGATACCACTTATGAGTTGTCATAAACAGCTTTTGAACAAATCAAATCAAATTGTATTGGTCTCATGCACGTGTTTAGCAGATGTTATTGCGAGTGTAGCGAAATGCTAGCTCCGAAACAAGCATTTCGCTACACCAACAATAACTTCTGCTAAACACGTGTATTTGACCAATACAATTTGATTTGATTTGTTTATAAAAATAAAATAAAAATATTTGACCTTTATTTATTTGATTTGTTTATATGTTGTTTATGACAACTCATAAGCCATTTATGAAGCTTTTATAAGTGGTATCTCTCCAAAGCCCAGCCAGGCAGAGGTTACGTGATTTTCAGAGTGACATGCAAAGTAATCATTATGTTCATACATGCATATAGTCATATGAATATTAACATTAGATAATATATTTGCATATATGAATGTACATTTATGTTCAGGCTGATTTAAAAAAAGAAATGTTAACGATTTATAACTGTTCCTAATTTGACTAATGTTCAACAGGATCAGTAAACTGTCATAAAGGGCTTGTGAACTGTTATGATCTGTAATCATGCTTTATCTTTCTTATTTGTTATCTGACCCAGCTATTAGACAGTCAGATAGTTTATAGTTTTTCATAAAGACTTATACAGTAGGCTGTGATTTTCAATTTGGTCCACACTCTTGCAAAGATCTGTCCAGTGAAATGACCCTCTGCTGTCACCCCTACATTCTGTTTGCCACTGTTTTGACACCGGTCTTTCTCACCCAGGCACACGGACAGACAGATGCAAACACACACAGACGGACAGGCGGATGTGTACTCTTATACACAAACACACTACTCTCTCCTTTGCCTGAGTGAACAGTAACCTCAACAGACACACAGACTCCATTAGTTTCCTCTTCTCGTTACATGACACACGTATGTTGCCGTCCGGGTAGAAGAGGAGACACAAGGAGTCCCACTACACGCTAGTCTACACACCAAGCCCCCCCCCCCCCTCTCTCTCTCTTCCTCCACTCCACTTTACTGAGTATCAGTAACCTGTTAGGACTTTTAGTTGAGATGAAAACAACATGATCTGGGAAAATATTGAATAATCAATGCAGAGTAATTCTCTGTGATTATCCCAGTACGTGTGTAGGGCGGCTAAACGGAGTCGGGGCCTTGTAAACCATACACCTCTTTGCTCTGGCTGCTTTCTGAAGGGGAAAAAAATCCATAACCAGCAAATACAATCTAATTTCTGCCTGCCCTGCCAGTTTAAATAGGCGGTATTGAATTAAGCTGGTAAAAACAGAAATTGATCTTTCCGTCATCCATTTCTGTGCTGCCGCACCTCGCTCCGCCGCACCCGTAATCACCACTGATCTCAGAGAGAAATTAACCCAGAGAGAAAGAGAGAGACCAGAGGGTTTGGGTGGGGGAGGTGGGGGGGCGGGGGATTTGTGTGGTGATAAGGGCAAGACTATTGAGGAGTGAGGACATTGGTTCTACATTATCTCCCAACCAAGAATTATACCCACTCCTGAAAACACACACAAACACCGCCATCCCCCTCACAAAACACACACCTCTCTCACTCTCTCTCTCTCTCTCTCTCACACACAGACAAGTACCCATAGCCATCTCCCTCACAAAACACACAGGCCTCTCTCTCTCCCTCTCTCTCTCTCTCTCTCCTACTCTCACTCTCTCTCTTTCTCTCCTTCTGCTCACCCGATCTAGAATTCCTTACAATCAAATGCCGGCCATATTATCTCCTAAGAGAATTCTCGTCAGTTATCGTCACAGCGGTGTACACCCCCCCCCCCCCTCCACACACACACCCACCGTTTCTCTCTATCGTCTTTCTTTCTTGTCTTTTTCACTCTGAGACACTCATTACCTCTGTGCTCGTCTCCGTTCCCAACAAACTGAGAAGAGATACACAGATCAATAAAAGTTTGTGAGTGCTTTTCTCTCTCTCTCTAATCTCTGACTCTCTCTTTCGCTCTGGCTCTTTACTTCTCTCTCCCTCTCCCTTTCTCTCGCTCTTCACCTCTCTCCCTCTCCCTTTCTCTCGCTCTTCACCTCTCACTCCCTATCTCTCGCTTTTTACCTCTCTATCTCACTCCCTTTCTCTCGCTCTTTACCTCACTCTCTCACTCCCTTTCTCTTTACCTCTCTCTCACTCTCTTTCTCTTGCTCTTTACCTCTCCCCCTCGCTCCCTTCTTTTCTGACTCTCACTGCCTCTCGTTCTGACTTTTCTCTTGTTTTCTCTCTCTCCTTATTTGTCTGTTCAGCATATTTTTTTAACATTCAAATGCACGACCGCTTATGCTTATGGCAGATAATTGCCAGAAATCATGTGTGTAGAGAACGTGTGCACAACTGTGTTAGTGATTCCCAGTCATGACATAGAGAGCCATGTGATGTATGTTTGGATGTGTCATCATGTGTATGGATGACATTAAATACATAAATAAATGCTACACATCACAAACAGCCAGACCATGAATAAATAAGCTGTCATTCCTATTTCAATTAGGACTTTTCTCTTTGATTCAGCCTGTGTGTGTGTGTGTGTGTGTGTGTGTGTGTGTGTGTGTGTGTGTGTGTGTGTGTGTGTGCGTGTGCGTGTGCGTGTGCGTGTGCGTGTGCGCGTGCACGTGCACGTGTCCATCCTCTGTCACAAACACATCTCAGCCACATAAAAATGGCTTTGGCCTGCAGCACCAACTGCCAACATCCATACACAGATACATTCTCACTCACAAGTCACAACTAGCCAACAATGCTCTGGCTTTGATACTTATTTCTATCACAATTCTACCTACTTTGGTGAACATATTTCAAGTTACAGTGAAATGCTTTTCTTGCAGCTCTAAACCCAATAATGCAGTAAAGAATATAAATGTAGTACTAAAAATAACATAAGGTAGAACAAAAACACACAAGAGATAATAATAAGAAAGAGAACAAACAGAAAAAGTAAGTAAGTAGTGCCAGTTCCAATGCCATATTTACAATGTGCAGGGACACTCGAGTGATACAGGTAGATATGTACACTATAGGGGTCAGGTGAAAAGTCATCATACAGGGCCTTCAGAAATGATTCACACCCTTGGGCTTTTTACACACTTTTACACTGCCTGAATTTAAAATGTATTCAATTGCGATTGTTTTGTCACTGGCCTACACACAATAACCCATAATGCCAAAGTACCGTTATGTAATTATATATTTTTGTTTTACATGATTTCTGAATGACATCTCTGTACCCCACACATAAAATTATCTGAAAGGTTCCTCGGTTGAGCAGTGAATTTCAAACACCGATTCAACCACCAAAACCAGGGAGGTTTTCCAATGCCTCGAAAAGAAGAGGTCCTATTGGTAGAAGGGTAAAGAAAAACACTCAGGGATTTCACCATGAGACCAATGGTGACTTTAAAACAGTTACAGAGTTTAATGGTTGTGATAGGAGGAAACTGGGGATGGATCAACAACATTGTACTTACTCCACAACACTAATCTAATTGACAGAGTGAAAAGATGGAAGCATGTACAGAGAAAAATATTCCAAAACATACATCCTGTTTGCAACAAGGAAGAACCACAGCTGTAATTGCTGCCAAAAGTTATTCTAACATGTATTGACTCAGGGGGTTGAATAGTTATCTAATCAACATACAGTAAACTCCAAAAGTACTGTGACAGTGATAATTTGTTTGTTATTTTGGCTCTGTACTCCAGCACTTTGGATTTGAAATGATACAATGACTACGAGGTTAAATAGCAGACTGTCAGCTTTAATTTGAGGGTATTTTCATCCATATCGGGAAAGCTGTTTAGAAATTATTGCACATAGTCCCCTCATTTTATGTGACCAAAAGTATTGATAAGTGATAAAATTACAGATGCACAAACCAAAACATGCTTACCTCTCACTATTACAATGACAGGGGAGGTTAGCATGTTTTTGTGGGTATGACATTTGTGTGTATGTAACTTTCTCACTCATCATTATTTACGAGTCATTCAGGACTATCCGTAATCATGGTGGCAGTCACATTAATGTACATGTGTTTAGAAACATATCATTTTCTTATTTACAATAAATTTACTCTAAAATGACACAATATATTATTTACCTTCCATTTCTATTGGGCAAAAAATTATCTGAAACACAACCAAAACAAACAACAAATGCATCCAACAAGTTTTTAGAGTCACAGGCTTGATGTAATCATTGCATGCTAGGAATATGGAATTAATACATTGTTGATTAGTTTAATATGCTGATAAGTTCATTTGTCCCACTACTTTTGGTCCCCTGAAATGGGTGGACTATGTACAAAAAGTGCTGTAATTTCTAAACGGTTCACCCGATATGGATGAAAATACTCTCAAGTTAAAGACAGTCTGCACTTGAACCTCGTAGTCATTGTATCATTTCAAATCCAAAGTGCTGGAGTACAGAGCCAAAATAACAACAAAATGGTCAATGTACAATACTTTTGGAGCTCACTGTACATTAGTTTTTAATTTTTCATATACAGTTGAAGTCGGAAGTTTACATACACCTTAGCCAAATACATTTAAACTCAGTGTTTCACAATTCCTGACATTTGATCCTAGTAAAAATTCCCTGTTTTAGGCCAGTTAGGATCACCACTTTATTTTAAGAATGTGAAATGTCAGAATAATAGTAGAAATAATGATTTCATTCAGCTTTTATTTCTTTCTTCACATTCCCAGTGAGTCAGAAGTTTACATTCACTCAATTAATATTTGGTAGCTTTGCCTGTAAATTGTTTAACTTAGGTCAAACGTTTCAGGTAGCCTTCAACAAGCTTCCCAGAATAAGTTGGGTGAATTTGGGCCCATTCCTCCTGACAGAGCTGGTGTAACTGAGTCAGGTTTGTAGGCCTCCTTGCTCACACACGCTTTTTCAGTTCTGCCCACAAATTTTCTATAGAATTGAGGTCAGGGCTTTGTGATGGTCACTCCAATACCTTGACTTTGTTG
Organism: Oncorhynchus clarkii lewisi; assembly: GCF_045791955.1. Lineage (NCBI taxonomy): Eukaryota > Metazoa > Chordata > Actinopteri > Salmoniformes > Salmonidae > Oncorhynchus > Oncorhynchus clarkii. Next base: position 31,495,471 of record NC_092169.1, on the reverse strand, counting down.
TCCTTAAGCCATTTTGCCACAACTTTGGAAGTATGCTTGGGGTCATTGTCCATTTGGAAGACCCATTTGCGACCAAGCTTTAACTTCTTGACTGATGTCTTGAGATGTTGCTTTAATATATCCACAGAATTTTCCTCCGTCATTATGCCATCTATTTTGTGAAGTGCACCAGTCCCTCCTGCAGCAAAGCACCTCCACAACATGATCGCCTGCTGCCCCCCCCGTGCTTCATGGTTGGGATGATGTTATTGTCACTACTTCCTCTCCTTGTTCGTTCGGCGGTCGAAGTCACCGACTTTCTAGCCATCACTGATCCTCTTTTCATTTTCCTTTGGTCTTGTCTGGTCTTGTATCACACCTAGTTCCAATCCCATCAATTACATGTTGTGTATTTAACCCTCTGTTCCCCGTCATGTCCTTGTCGGTGATTGTTTGTTTGTAAGCTATGTGCAAGTTATGTTCTGGTGTGCGACAGGTTCTGAACCCACTTGTATTATTTTGTACATTTTGGTTTTCAGAGTTTTTGAGCACTTATTAAACTGCTCCGTTTATACCAAGTTTGATCTCCTGCGCCTGACTTCCCTGCCACCAGCACACACACCCTTAAAGTTATTCAGCTTGCAAGCCTCTCTCTTTTTCCTCCAAACATGATGATGGTCATTATGGCCAACAGTTCTTTTTTTGTTTCATCAGACCAGTGGACATTTCTCCAAAAAGTACGATCTTTGTCTCCCATGCATAGTTGCAAACCGGAATCTGGCTTTTTTTATGGCGGTTTTGAAGCAGTGGCTTCTTCCTTGCTGAGTGGCCTTTCAGGTTATGTCGGTATAGGACTCGTTTTACTGTGGATATAGATACTTTTGTACCTGTTTCCTTCAGCATGTTCACAAGGTCCTTTGCTGTTGTTCTGGGATTGATTTGCACTTTTCGCACCAAAGTATGTTCATATCTAGGAGACAGAACGAGTCTCCTTCCTGAGCGGTATGACGGCTGCTTGGTCCCATGGTGTTTATACTTGCGTACTATTGTTTGTACAGATGAACTTGGTAACTTCAGGTGTTTGGAAATTGCTCCCAAGGATGAACCAGACTTGCGGAGGTCTACAATTGTAATACATCCACATTTACAACTCAAATGTAGTAAAATTATGTCAATTAGCCTATCAAAAACATAAAAAACAAAATGACATAATTTTCTGGAATTTTCCAAGCTGTTTAAAGGCACAGTCAACTTAGTGTATGTGAACTTCTGACCCACTGGAATTGTGATACAGTGAATTATAAGTGAAATAATCTGTCTGTAAACCATTGTTGGAAAAATTACTTGTGTCATGCACGAAATAGATGTCCTAACCAACTTGCCAAAACTATAGTTTGTTAATAACAAGAAATGTGTGGAGTGGTTGAAAAATGAGTTTTAATGACTTCAACCTAAGTGTATGTAAACATCCGACTTCAATTGTATATTTTTTTTTACAGAAGTTAGAACTTTTCTTCCACTTTGACATTTTTTTTTTTTCTTCACATATCTTTAAAACTTTTTGCTGAACCTCAACTTCTTCTAAATACTCTCCTGCAACCCGCCTCACCCAACGTAGCTATTTTTCCTAAAGTATTTATATTTACTTCGGACCTGGAACCCCTCAACTGAAGCTAGCCAACGAACTACCAGCTTCAGCAAAACATTGCTAGCGGTCTTCAGCTAACCGGTCATCAGCTAACCTTTAGCTCGGAAAGCTCTCGCCAGTTCGAACAACGCGACTCTAACCAGAGCATAACGGACCTATTTATTATTTTATTTTATTTTTCATCCCCGGATTCCCATCGCAAACGGAACATTTTGAGCTCCTGGGCTACAATATCCAGACCCACGACCGGTCCATTGATGTCACTGCATGAAGAGGAATAAACAGATACCCCCATCGCGACGTCCCCAAAGGCTAACTCTCTAGCCCTTGCTATCTCCTTGCTTGCAAATTCGGCCTGCTAACTGCTAGCTTGTTTAGCCCGGTCCGCTAACTGCTACCGTGTTTAGCACCGTCTACTAACTGTTAGCTTGTTAGCACAGGCCTGCTAACCGTCTGAATCGCCGCGTCCCAAACACTCACTGAACCCATATTTACTTTCTATCCCTTTTCGATTTTTAATTTGTCTATACCTTCCGGTAACCTGCCTCACCCAATGTGATACGGAACCGCTATTATCTTTACATTTTTAGAACACACTCAAGAACCTCCAGAAGCTAACCAGCTAACTGGCTACAAGCTATTTGGTCATTGTTAGTTTTCTAACCTGGATAACACTCGCCAGTCCAGCTTCCCTGCCCCATCCACCGCTGCCCCTTGGACACTGATCACTTGGCTACATAGCTGATGCATGCTGGACTGTCCATTAATCACGGTAATCCATTCTGCTTGTTTATGTTTTATCTGTCGGCCCCAGCCGCACTTAGGCTCTGTGTGTAGTTAATCCGACCCTCTCTGCCTAATCCATCGCCATTCTACCTGCTGTTGTTGTGCTAGCTGATTAGCTGTTGTCTCACCTACTGTTTTAGCTAGCTCTCCCAATTCAACACCTGTGATTACTGTATGCCTCGCTGTATGTCTCTCTCATATGTCAATATGCCTTGTATACTGTTGTGCAGGTTAGTTATCATTGTTTTAGTTTACAATGGAGCCCCTAGTTCCACTCTTTATACCCCTGTTACCTCCTTTGTCCCACCCCCCACACATGCGGTGACCTCACCCATTACAACCAGCATGTCCAGAGATACAACCTCTCTCATCATCACCCAGTGCCTGGGCTTACCTCCGCTGTACCCGCACCCCACCATACCCCTGTTTGTGCATTATGCCCTGAATATATTCTACCATGCCCAGAAACCTGCTCCTCTTATTCTCTGTCCCCAACGCCCTAGGCGACCAGTTTTGATAGCCTTCAGCCGCACCCTCATACTACTCCTTCTCTGTTCCGCGGGTGATGTGGAGGTAAACCCAGGCCCTGCATGTCCCCAGGCACCCTCATTTGTTGACTTCTGTGATCGAAAAAGCCTTGGTTTCATGCATGTCAACATCAGAAGCCTCCTCCCTAAGTTTGTCTTACTCACTGCTCTAGCACACTCTGCTAACCCTGATGTCCTTGCCGTGTCTGAATCCTGGCTCAGGAAGGCCACCAAAAATTCTGAGATTTCCATACCCAACTATAACATCTTCCGTCAAGATAGAACTGCCAAAGGAGGAGGAGTCGCAGTCTACTGCAGAGAGAGCCTGCAAAGTAATGTCATACTTTCCAGGTCCATACCCAAACAGTTCGAACTACTAATTTTGAAAATTACTCTCTCCAGAAATAAGTCTCTCACTGTTGCCGCCTGCTATCGACCCCCCTCAGCTCCCAGCTGTGCCCTGGACACCATTTGTGAATTGATCGCCCCCCATCTAGCTTCAGAGTTTGTTCTGTTAGGTGACCTAAACTGGGATATGCTTAACACCCCGGCAGTCCTACAATCTAAGCTAGATGCCCTCAATCTCACTCAAATCATCAAGGAACCCACCAGGTACAACCCTAACTCTGTAAACAAGGGCACCCTCATTGACGTCATCCTGACCAACTGGCCCTCCAAATACACCTCCGCTGTCTTCAACCAGGATCTCAGCGATCACTGCCTCATTGCCTGTATCCGCTACGGAGCCGCAGTCAAACGACCACCCCTCATCACTGTCAAACGCTCCCTAAAACACTTCTGTGAGCAGGCCTTTCTAATCGACCTGGCCCGGGTATCCTGGAAGGACATTGACCTCATCCCGTCAGTTGAGGATGCCTGGTCTTTCTTTAAAAGTAACTTCCTCACCATTTTAGATAAGCATGCTCCGTTCAAAAAATGCAGAACTAAGAACAGATATAGCCCCTGGTTCACTCCAGACCTGACTGCCCTCGACCAGCACAAAAACATCCTGTGGCGGACTGCACTAACATCGAACAGTCCCCGCGATATGCAACTGTTCAGGGAAGTCAGGAACCAATACACACAGTCAGTCAGGAAAGCTAAAGCCAACTTCTTCAGGCAGAAGTTTGCATCCTGTAGCTCCAACTCCAAAAAGTTCTGGGACACTGTGAAGTCCATGGAGAACAAGAGCACCTCCTCCCAGCTGCCCACTGCACTGAGGCTAGGTAACACGGTCACCACCGATAAATCCATGATTATCGAAAACTTCAACAAGCATTTCTCAACGGCTGGCCATGCCTTCCGCCTGGCTACTCCAACCTCGTCCAACAGCTCCCCCCCCCCCCGCAGCTACTCGCCCAAGCCTCTCCAGGTTCTCCTTTACCCACATCCAGATAGCAGATGTTCTGAAAGAGCTGCAAAACCTGGACCCGTACAAATCAGCTGGGCTTGACAATCTGGACCCTCTATTCCTGAAACTATCCGCCGCCATTGTCGCAACCCCTATTACCAGCCTGTTCAACCTCTCTTTCATATCGTCTGAGATCCCCAAGGATTGGAAAGCTGCCGCAGTCATCCCCCTCTTCAAAGGGGGCGACACCCTGGACCCAAACTGTTACAGACCAATATCCATCCTGCCCTGCCTATCTAAGGTCTTCGAAAGCCAAGTCAACAAACAGATCACTGACCATCTTGAATCCCACCGTACCTTCTCCGCTGTGCAATCTGGTTTCCGAGCTGGTCACGGGTGTACCTCAGCCACGCTCAAGGTGCTAAACGATATCATAACCGCCATCGATAAAAGACAGTACTGTGCAGCCGTCTTCATAGACCTTGCCAAGGCTTTCGACTCTGTCAATCACCGTATTCTTATTGGCAGACTCAGTAGCCTCGGTTTTTCGGATGACTGCCTTGCCTGGTTCACCAATTACTTTGCAGACAGAGTTCAGTGTGTCAAATCGGAGGGCATGCTGTCTGGTCCTCTGGCAGTCTCTATGGGGGTGCCACAGGGTTCAATTCTCGGGCCGACTCTTTTCTCTGTATATATCAATGATGTTTCTCATGCTGCGGGCGATTCCCTGATCCACCTCTACGCAGACGACACCATTCTATATACTTCCGGCCCGTCCTTGGACACTGTGCTATCTAACCTCCAAACGAGCTTCAATGCCATACAGCACTCCTTCCGTGGCCTCCAACTGCTCTTAAACGCTAGTAAAACCAAATGCATGCTTTTCAACCGTTCGCTGCCTGCACCCGCACGCCTGACCAGCATCACCACCCTGGATGGTTCCGACCTTGAATATGTGGACATCTATAAGTACCTAGGTGTCTGGCTAGACTCTAAACTCTCCTTCCAGACCCATATCAAACATCTCCAATCGAAAATCAAATCAAGAGTCGGCTTTCTATTCCGCAACAAAGCCTCCTTCACTCACGCCGCCAAACTTACCCTAGTAAAACTGACTATCCTACCGATCCTCGACTTCGGCGATGTCATCTACAAAATTGCTTCCAACACTCTACTCAGCAAACTGGATGCAGTTTATCACAGTGCCATCCGTTTTGTCACTAAAGCACCTTATACCACCCACCACTGCGACTTGTATGCTCTAATCGGCTGGCCCTCGCTACATATTCGTCGCCAGACCCACTGGCTCCAGCTCATCTACAAGTCCATGCTAGGTAAAGCTCCGCCTTATCTCAGTTCACTGGTTACGATGGCAACACCCATCCGTAGCACGCGCTCCAGCAGGTGTATCTCACTGATCATCCCTAAAGCCAACACCTCATTTGGCCGCCTTTCGTTCCAGTTCTCTGCTGCCTGTGATTGGAACGAATTGCAAAAATCACTGAAGTTGGAGACTTTTATCTCCCTCACCAACTTCAAACATCTGCTATCTGAGCAGCTAACCGATCGCTGCAGCTGTACATAGTCTATTGGTAAATAGCCCACCCATTTTCACCTACCTCATCCCCATACTGTTTTTATTTATTTATTTTTCTGCTCTTTTGCACACCAATATCTCTACCTTTACATCTGCATAATTGTAATTATTTGCCTACCTTCTCATGCCTTTCGCACACAATGTATATATAGACTCCCCTTTTTTCTACTGTGTTATTGACTTGTTAATTGTTTACTCCATGTGTAACTCTGTGTTGTCTGTTCACACTGCTATGCCTTATCTTGGCCAGGTCGCAGTTGCAAATGAGAACTTGTTCTCAACTAGCCTACCTGGTTAAATAAAGGTGAAATAAAAAATAAAAAAAAAAAACATTACAGATGATTTTGTGTAGATAATTGCCAAAAATGTCAATGAAATCCCTTTTATTCCCACCTTGTAACACAACAACATTTTTAAATAATCAAGGGGTGTGAATATTTCCTAAAGGCACTGTATGGTAAACAGAGTAGCATCAGCGTATATGATGATTGTATGTGACTGGGTGTGTAGAGTCAGTATAAATGTCTACCCCATGTGTGTGTAAGCAAATTAAGTGAGTATGTGTGTGCGTGTGTTGGCGTGTCAGTGTGCGTGCGTGTGTAGTGTCCTGTGAGTGTGCGTAGAGACAGTGCAATTTTTAAAATAATAATACAAGTGTCAACAGATAGTTAGATAGTCCGTGTAGGCATTTAGTTAGCTATAGAAGTCTTATGGCTTGGGGATAGAAGCTGTTCAGGGGCCTGTTGGTGTCAGACCACTTGCCGTGTGGAAGCAGAGAGAACAGTCTATGGTTTGCGTGGCTGGAGTCCTTCATGATTTTCCGAGCCTTCCTTTCACACCGCCTGATATAGAGGTTCTGAATGGCAGTGAGCTCAGCCCCAGTGATGTACTGGGTTGTCCACACCACCCTCTGCAGAGCTGTGCGATCGAGGGCGGTGCTATTGCTATTGGATTTACATTAGATTGCTTAACCTTATCACTGTGCGGGTGTGTGTGTGTGTGTGGACCATTTTAAGTCCTTAGTAGTGGGGACACAGAGGAACTTGATGCTCTAGACCCGCTCCACTGCAACCCCGTGGATGTGGACAGGGGCTCGCCAGACCCGTTTCCTGTAGTCGGCAATCACCTCTTTGGACCTTATCTATTTTTTTATATTAAAACATACAATCTGCTTGCAGTGAAGCCGCTCAACATTTACATGGCATTCATCATCTCCCATCCAGAGCGACCACAGAAGCAACCAGGGTCAACGCCCTCCCCAAGGGCATGTCGACAGATCTCCCACAAGGTCAAAACTGGTATCCGAACCAGCGACCTATGGTCTTACTGACAATGAGGGAGAGGTTGTTGTCCTGGCCCCACCTGACAGGTCACTGGCCTCCTCCCTGTAGGCTGTCCCATCGTCACCAGTGATCAGGCCTACCACCGTGTCATTAGAAAACATGATGGTGTTGGAGTCGTGCATGGCCATGCAATCGTGGGTGAACAGCGAGTGAGGGAATGAGAGAAAGAAATGCAGCAAATATGCAACTTTTTCCCTGACACAATTTTACAACCAATGTCTCTGCAACTCTCAGAGGCTCTGTCTTTGGCAAAACTGATACTGAAGTCTCACTTAACAGACAGGCAGGCAGACAGGCAGACAGGCAGACAGACAGGCAGACAGGCAGACAGACAGACAGACAGACAGTAACTCCATCTCTTTCTCTCCAACAAACAAGCTCTCTTATTATCACCACGGAGATTAATTCATCACCATGGCGACTCCCTGACTTTTAAAAATGTATTTATTGCTCTGTAGAAAATTGCCTAAATCTGATGAAAATGTGCACACAGCCAATCTTCCGTGCCGTGCATACCGCATTCGCCAGCCCGTCATCCGGGAGTCATCAGAGCAACATCAATTAGAGAAAATGTGCGGCGAAGGCCTCATTTATAACAAAAAAAATAATCACGAAATATCGGCCGCAGGGGGAAGTCTTCAACACAATTTGGTTGTGCCACAGATCCCTCATTCTCCCCTCGCCTGTCACTCGCCCTACCTGTTCCACATATATCTGGGAGCTATCATTACGCTAATTAGCAGGTAATCAATGTTTAATTAAAACTTGGTTGTTAATTAAAGTGACTGGTGGCAGAGGATTAGGTTGCACAAACTTTTTCTGGGGGGGGCGACATCCCGACATTAAACGGGGATGCTATTGAGACGGAAGGGGAATGGGAGTGAGTCACAAAAGCCAAACTGTAACTTTGGGGAAAGAGTTAGTGTAACTTTTTAGAATAGGTATATCTCCTTAAGTAGGTGGTGTTGCAATCACTTCTTAGTTGCTTTGCAACTTTAATGATACTGATGAAGGATGATGAATTGCTTTCATATAGGCTCGTTCATCATTTAGGTCTCAAAGCACTTCACGTTGTTTATGACTGACAACCACCTGGGTGTTGGTGATGCACGGCAGCCATTTTGTGCTCGAAGACTCAGTACACATCAGCTACAACACCTGGAAGGAAGGTGGAAGATAGTAACTTTTTTTTAGAGCAAACACATTCAGAATATATTTTGTGATTCAGGACTCTATTCAACTTCAACCAGTGTCCATATGCATTTATGTTACTGATAAGATGGAGGGCCCAGCAGTATATTAAAACCTTTACAGGATCGGTGGGTCCCCCACGGGACGGTTGAGCTAACGTAGGCTAATTTGATTAGCATGAGGTTGTAAGTAAACAAGAACATTTCCCAGGACATAGACATATCTGATATTGGCAGAAGGCTTAAATTCTGGTTAAGTTGGTTGTGGAGAAGCAACAGTTGAGACTGAGGTTCAGGTGCACAAATCGGTGGTATTCATTGAGAGTGCAGGTGGAGAAGACTGGATTCAGAGGATGTATATATTAACAAAAATATACAAAGGATGAAACATTGCTTGAGAAAAAATACGTAATACTTTTTAGAAGACAAAAATAATATATTTTAAACTTTGCCAACAACCCAACTCGGATTTGACATAATAATATCCAATACTTCACACGTTGCTGAAAACAAAGATATAGTATGCATTAACATTAGCCTTTACAATAAACTTTCATAACAAAACCGAAACGGAAGAAACCAATTAACAAAAGGTGTTCGCTCACCTAGGAAGCCAGGTCACTGTGGTGGTACTGTATGTACACATCGAAGTAGTACCAGATAGTGGCTCTTTGGCTTGTAACCAAAGCGGAACCCTTTTTGGTGCTACATAGAACCCTTTTTTTGAATGCCCAATAAAGAGCCATTCTCATAAGGTTCAAAATGGAACATATATGGTGCTATAAAGAAGCCTATCCTAAGGTTCTATAAAGGATACAAACTCTATGACTATGTTAAGTAACCACTCTCCTCACAGTTCACCATCAAACGGGGAACTCGTTAAGGCTGTCCAGCGCTCAGCCTCCTATTCTTTCCTATCAATGGAGCCTTTAGCTAAAAAAATATGTACATCCCAAGATATTGGGCACATATCAGTTAATGACATGGACCACCAAATCTCATTATATGCAGATGACATACTATTGTACCTTGACAATGTATCACAATCCTTCCCTAATGTATTACGTATATTCAGACAATTCAGCAGTATATCAAGTTATAAGATTAACCTCACTAAAACATCTCTGCTCCCACTTAACAAAGCAATGTTCAATCTCAATGTAGAGTCGAAGATACACTACATGACCAAAAGTATGTGGACACCTGCTCGTCGAAACTTTCATTCCAAAATCATGGGCATCAAGACGGATTTGGTCCCCCCTTTGCCGCAGTAACATCCTCCACTCTTCTGCGAAGGCTTTCCACTAGATGTTGGAACATTGCAGCGGGATTTGCTTCTATTCATCCACAAGAGCATTAGTGAGGTCGGGCACTGATGTTGGGCGATTAGGCCTGTCAGCGTTCCAATTCATCCCAAAGGTGTTCGATGGGGTTGAGGTCAGGGCCAGTCAAGTTCTTTCACATTGATCTCAAACAATTTCTGTATGGATATCGGTTTGTTTCAGCATTGTCATGCTGAAACAGGAAAGGGCCTTCCATAAACTGTTGCCATAAAGTTGGAAGCACAGAATCGGTTAGAATTTCATTGTAATACTGTAGCGTTAGGATTTCCGTGTACTGGAAGTAAGGGGCCTAGCCCGAACCACGACAAACAGCCCCAGACCATTATTCCTCTTCCCCCAAACTTTACAGCTGGCACTATGCATTTGGTCAGGTAGCGTTCACAATTGACAGGGGCAGTTGACAGGGGCAGCTTTAGCAGGGCAGAAATTTGATGAACTGACTTGTTGGAAAGGTGGCATCCTATGATAGTGACACGTTGAAAGTCACTGAGCTCTTCAGAAAGGTCATTTTACTGCCATTGTTTGTCTATGGAGATTGCATGGCAGTGAGCTCGATTTTATAAACTTGTCAGCAATGAATGTGGCTGAAATAGCCGAATCCACTAATTTGAAGTTGTGTCCGCATACTTTTGAAAATATAATATACCAATAGTGACCCATTTTAATACCTGGGTAATGACATTTTTTCCTCTCTAGATAAAATTACTTTGAAGAACTACAAACAAGTCACATCAGCAATTACAGCAGATCACAACAGATGTTTTAATCTAACATTAACTTTATCAGGTCAAAATGAATGTCTTGCCTAGACTCAATTTCTTTGTTAGCATGCTTCCATTGCCCACCCCAATACAGTACTGGGAAAAGATTCAAAGATCAGTCTTGAATTTTATATGGAAAGGGAAAGTCCCAGAATGAAAATCACTACATTCCAGCAACCCAAAGGTTTTGGGGTCTATGTTTACCCAACTTGAAGATACAGTGCCTTGCCAAAGTATTCGGCCCCCTTGAACTTTGCGACCTTTTGCCACATTTCAGGCTTCAAACATAAAGATATAAAACTGTATTTTTTTGTGAAGAATGGGGATGGTGTGTTCAGCTGTGTTGCTTTTACGCCAAATATAACGTTTTGCATTGTTGCCAAAAAAGTTCAATTTTGGTTTCATCTGACCAGAGCACCTTCTTCCACATGTTTGGTGTGTCTCCCAGGTGGCTTGTGGCAAACTTTAAACAACACTTTTTATGGATATCTTTAAGAAATGGCTTTCTTCTTGCCACTCTTCCATAAAGGCCAGATTTGTGCAATATACGACTGATTGTTGTCCTATGGACAGAGTCTCCCACCTCAGCTGTAGATCTCTGCAGTTCATCCAGAGTGATCATGGGCCTCTTGGCTGCATCTCTGATCAGTCTTCTCCTTGTATGAGCTGAAAGTTTAGAGGGACGGCCAGGTCTTGGTAGATTTGCAGTGGTCTGATACTCCTTCCATTTCAATATTATCGCTTGCACAGTGCTCCTTGGGATGTTTAAAGCTTGGGAAATCTTTTTGTATCCAAATCCGGCTTTAAACTTCTTCACAACAGTATCTCGGACCTGCCTGGTGTGTTCCTTGTTCTTCATGATGCTCTCTGTGCTTTTAACAGACCTCTGAGACTATCACAGTGCAGGTGCATTTATACGGAGACTTGATTACACACAGGTGGGTTGTATTTATCATCATTAGTCATTTAGGTCAACATTGGATCATTCAGAGATCCCCACTGAACTTCTGGAGAGAGTTTGCTGCACTGAAAGTAAAGGTGCTGAATAATTTTGCAAGCCCATTTTTTCAGTGTTTGATTTGTTAAAAAAGTTTAAAATATCCAATAAATGTCGTTCCACTTCATGATTGTGTCCCACTTGTTGTTGATTCTTCACCAAAAAATACAGTTTTATATCTTTTTGTTTGAAGCCTGAAATGTGGCAAAAGGTTGCAAAGTTCAAGGGGGCCGAATACTTTCGCAAGGCACTGTATATGCTTTGTCTGGTTGGAAACAGAGGAACATATAGTGTTACCATTTACATTGAAATATGTACTATTTTCCAGTGGTGTAGAGTACTTAAGTAAAAATACTTGAAAGTACTACTTAAGTAGTTTGTTTATGGGTATCTGTACTTTACTTGACTATTGATATTTTTGACTACTTTTACGTTTACTTCACTACATTCCTTAAGAAAATATTGTACTTTTTACTCCTTACATTTTCCTTGACAACCAAAAGTACTTATTACATTTTGAATGCTTAGCAGGACAGGAAAATAGTCAAATTCCCTACTGCCTCTGATCTGGTGGACTCACTAAAAACAAATACTTTGGTTGTAAATGATGTCTGAGTGTTGGAGTGTGCCCCTGGCTTTCCATAAAATAAAATAAACAAGAAAATGGTGACATTGGTTTGCTTAATATAATGAATTTGAAATGATCTATACTTTTACTTTTGATACTTAAATATATGCATATTAAAACAAAAACTTTTAGACTTTTACTCAAGTAGAATTTTACTCGATGACTTTTACTCTTACTTGAGTCATTTTCTATTAAGGTATCTTTACTTTTACTCAAGTCTGACAGTTGGGTACTTTTTCCACCATTGCTATGTTCTGCCTTATCTCGTAAGTTTTGCCGTACTCAGTTTGGACCGATCATTACCCACTCAATACAGACCTGGCAACAAATCGAAAAACTGAGTTATTGGGAAGTGCAATGCCATACCCAAACACCACTATTTAGAAATAATTCCCCACCTTAGGAGGGAAACCTATTATTTTTTAAACAACGTTTTTAAAAAGAAATTCATAAACATTCAGAAATAATGAATGATGAAGGTTTATAATCCTTTCATGACCCAAAAAATATGTACACTGCTCAAAAAAATAAAGGGAACACTAAAATAACACATCCTAGATCTGATTGAATGAAATATTCTTATTAATTTTCTTTTACATAGTTCAATATGCTGACAAAAAAAATCACACAAAAATGATCAATGGACATCAAATGTATCAACCCATGGAGATCTGGATTTGGAGTCACACTCAAAATTAAATTGGAAAACCACACTACAGGCTGATCCAACTTTGATGTAATGTCCTTAAAACAAGTCAAAATGAGGCTCAGTAGTGTGTGTGGCCTCCACGTGCCTGTATGACCTCCCTACAACGCCTGGGCATGCTCCTGATGAGGTGGCGGATGGTCTCCTGAGGGATCTCCTCCCAGACCTGGACTAAAGCATCCGCCAACTCCTGGACAGTCTGTGGTACAACGTGGTGTTGGTGGATGGAGCGAGACATGATGTCCCAGATGTGTTCAATTGGATTCAGGTCTGGGGAACGGGCGGGCCAGTCCATAGCATCAATGACTTCCTCTTGCAGGAACTGCTGACACACTCCAGCCACATGAGGTCTAGCATTGTCTTGCATTAGGAGGAACCCAGGGCCAACCGCACCAGCATATGGTCTCACAAGGGGTCTGAGGATCTCATCTCGGTACCTAATGGCAGTCAGGCTACCTCTGGCGAGCACATGGAGGGCTGTGCGGCCCCCCAAAGAAATGCCACCCCACACCATGACTGACCCACCGCCAAACCAGTCATGCTGGAGGATGTTGCAGGCAGCAGAACGTTCTCCACGGCGTCTCCAGACTCTGTCACGTCTTTCACATGTGTTCAGTGTGAACCTGCTTTCATCTGTGAAGAGCACAGGGCGCCAGTGACGAATTTGCCAATCTTGGTGTTCTCTGGCAAATACCAAACGTCCTGCACGGTGTTGGGCTGTAAGCACAACCCCCACCTGTGGACGTCGGGCCCTCATACCACCCTCATGGAGTCTGTTTCTGACCGTTTGAGCAGACACATGCACATTTGTGGCCTGCTGGAGGTCATTTTGCAGGGCTCTGGCAGTGCTCCTCCTGCTCCTCCTTGCACAAAGGCGGAGGTAGCGGTCTTGCTGGTGGGTTGTTGCCCTCCTACGGCCTCCTCCACGTCTCCTGATGTACTGGCCTGTCTCCTGGTAGCGCCTCCATGCTCTGGAGGCGCTGACAGACACAGCAAACCTTGCCACAGCTCGCATTGATGTGCCATCCTGGATGAGCTGCACTACCTGAGCCACTTGTGTGGGTTGTAGACTCCGTCTCATGCTACCACTAGAGTGAAAGCACCGCCAGCATTCAAAAGTGACCAAAACATCAGCCAGAAAGCATAGGAACCGAGAAGTGGTCTGTGGTCACCACCTGCAGAACCACTCCTTTATTGGGGTTGTCTTGCTAATTGCCTATAATTTCCACCTGTTGTCTATTCCATTTGCACAACAGCATGTTAAATTTATTGTCAATCAGTGTTCCTTCCTAAGTGGACAGTTTGATTTCACAGAAGTGTGATTGACTTGGAGTTACATTGTGTTGTTTAAGCAGTGTATACTTTACCTGGATCATCATAATTTCTGTTAAAAAGAATTGTAGTTAAGAACCACTATGCGCCCTAGCATTTATATTTCACTGGTCATCCCCAAAGCCAACACCTACTTTTGCTGCCTTTCCTTCCAGTTCTCTGCTGCCAATGACAAGAACGAATTGCAAAAATCACTTATCTCCCTCACTAACTTTAAGCGTCAGCTGTCAGAGCAGTTTCTCCATCGCTGCAGCTGTACACAGCCCATCTGAAAAATAGCCCATCCAACCAACTACCTACCTCATATCTATATTTGTTTTTGTTTTTCTGCCCTTTTGCAAACCAGTATTTCTACTTGCACATCCTTATTTGCGCTAATTACTTTGCCACTATGGCCTATTTATTGCCTTACCTCCTTACTTAATTTGCTCACACTGTATAATGATTTTTCTATTGTGTTATTGACTGTACGTTTGTTTATCCCATGTGTAACTCTGTGTTGTTGTCTGTTCACACTGGTTTGCTTTATCTTGGCCAGGTCGTAGTTGTAAATGAGAACTTGTTCTCAACTGGCCTACCTGGTTAAATAAAGGTGAAATAAAAAAGGTCATAAAAAAAATCTGCACACTTTTGAAGACCCATGGAGTCAACCACTCCCATTCCAATCACTAACTGAGTTTTTAGGTAGCCAGAACGCAAGGAGGTTTTGTATCCAATCTATGAGTCACGCCCTGACCATTGTTATCTTTGTTTTCTTTATTATTTTTGTCAGGTCAGGGTGTGACGAGGGGGGTTTGTTTAGATTTTGTATTGTCTAGAGGTAGTTTGTATGTCTATGGGATTTTGTAAGTCTAGGTGTTTATATGTCTATGGTTACCAAGATTGGTTCTCAATCAGAGTCAGCTGTTTATCAAATCAAATCAAAAATGTTTATTTGTCACGTGCACTGAATACAACAGGTGTAACCCTTACAGTGAAATGCTTACTTACAGGCTCTAACCAATGGTGACAAAAAAGGTGTGTGTGTGTGTGTGTGTGTGAGAGTAAATAAATAAAACAACAGTAGAAAGACATTTGAAAAAAAGAGTAGCAAGGCCATAAACAGACACCTGTTTGTCAGGCTTATTGAGGTAATATGTACATGTAGGTATCGTTAAAGTGAATGTGCATATATGAGGAACAGAGAGTAGCAGAAGCGTAAAAAGAGGGGTTGGCATGTGGTGGGACACAAAGCAAATAGTCCGGTTACCTGTTCAGGAGTCTTATGGCTTGGAGGTAAAAACTGTTGAGAAGCCTTTTTGTCCTAGACTTAGCACTCCTGTACCGCTTGCCATGCGGTAGTAGAGAGAACAGTCTATGACTGGGGTGGCTGGGGTCTTTGACAATTTTTAGGGCCTTCCTCTGACACCGCCTGGTGTAAAGGTCCTGGATGGCAGGCAGCTTTGCCCCAGTGATGTACTGGGCCGTACGTACTACCCTCTGAAGTGCCTTGCGGTCGGAGGCCGAGCAATTGCCGTACCAGGCAGTGATGCAACCGGTCAGGATGCTCTCGATGTTGCAGCTGTAGAACCTTTTGAGGATCTCAGGACCCATGCCAAATCTTTTTAGTTTCCTGAGGGGGAATAGGCTTTGTCGTGCCCTCTTCACGACTGTCTTGGTGTGTTTGGAACAATCTAGTTTGTTGTTGATATGGACACCAAGGAATTTTAAGCTCTCATCCTGCTTCACTACAGCCGCGTCGATGAGAATGGGGAAATGCTCTGTGCTCCTTTTCCTGTAGTCCACAATCATCTCCTTAGTCTTGGTTACATTGAGGGATAGGTTGTTATTCTGGCACCACCCGGCCAGGTATCTGACCTCCTCCCTATAGGCTGTCTCGTCGTTGTCGGTGATCAGGCCTACCACTGTTGTGTCGTCAGCAAACTTAATAATGGTGTTGGAGTCGTGCCTGGCCATGCAGTCGTGGGTGAACAGGGAGTACAGGAGGGGACTGAGCATGCACCCCTGGGGAGCTTCAGTGTTGAGGATCAGCATGGCGGATGTGTTGTTACCTAACCTTACCACCTGGGGCCGGCCCATCAGGAAGTCCAGGATCTACTTGCAGAGGGAGGTGTTTAGTCCCAGGATCCTTAGCTTAGTGATGAGCTTTGAGGGTACTATGGTGTTGAACGCTGAGCTGTAGTCAATGAACAGCATTCTCACATAGGTGTTCCTTTTGTCCAGGTGGGAAAGGGCAGTGTGGAGTGCAATAGAGATTGCATCATCTGTGGATCTGTTTGGGTGGTATGCAAATTGGATTGGGTCTAGGGTTTCTGGGATAATGGTGTTGATGTGAGCAATTACCATCCTTTCAAAGCACTTCATGGCTACGAACGTGAGTGCTACGGGTCTGTTGTCATTTAGGCAGGTTGCCTTTGTGTTCTTGGGCACAGGGACTATGGTGGTCTGCTTGAAGCATGTTGGTATTACCGACTCAATCAGGGACATGTTGAAAATGTCAGTGAAGACACCTGCCAGTTGGTCAGCACATCCCCGGAGCACACGTCCTGGTAATCCGTCTGGCCCCGCATGTATGTTGACCTGTTTAAAGATCTTACTCACGTCGGCTATGGAGAGCTTGATCACACAGTCGTCCGGAACAGCTGATGCTCTCATGCATGCCTCAGTGTGGCTTGCCTCGAAGCGAGCATAGAGTGATTTCGCTCGTCTGGTAGGCTCGTGTCACTGGACAGCTTGCGGAGGTGCTTCCCTTTGTAGTCTGTAATACTTTGCAAGCCCTGCCACATCCAACGAGTGTTGGAGCTGGTGTAGTATGATTCAATCTTAGCCCTGTATTGACGCTTTGCCTGTTTGATGGTTCGTCGCAGGGCATAGCGGGGAGCTGATTGGAGACCATATTTAGGTAGCCATATCCCTTGGGTATTTTGTGAGTTCTTAGTCTATGTTTAGTTGCCTGTCTGCACTATCCATAATAGCTTCACGGTTTGTTTTGTTGTTTTGTTAGTTTTGCTCAGTGTTCTTTCTTTAATAAAGAAGTATGTACGCTTACAACGCTGCGCCTTGGTCTCCTCCATATGACGACTGTGACAGAAGAACCCACCAAAAAAGGACCAAGCAACATGCTAAAGAGAAATAGACATTTTGGACACGGGAGAAAGAGGAGTGGAGGACATCCTGGACCTGGGAGGAGGTAATGGCAGGGGACAAGACCCTGCCATGGATGATACGAAGGGACTTGGCAAGCACGGAAGCCCGAGAGGCAGCCCCAATATTTTTTGGGGGGGAGCACACGAGGAGATTGCCCGAGTCAGGTTGGAGACCTGAGCCAACTCCTTGTGCTTACTGTGGGGAGCGTGTGACTGGTCAGGCACCGTGTTATGCAGGGATGCGCACATTGTCTCCAGTTCGCATTCATAGCCCGGTGCTCTCTATTCCAGCTCCTCGCATTGGCCGGGCTAGGATGGTCATCCAGCCTGGAAGGAAGGTGCCGGCTCAGCGTTCCTGGTCTCCAGTATACCTCCTTGGACCAGGATATCATGCGCCGGCTCGGCGCACTATGTCTCCGGTGAGGCTGCACAGCCCAGTGTGTCAGCACCCTGCATTTGCAGGGCGAAAATAAACATCCAGCCAGGATGAGTTGTGTCAGCGCTACACTCCGGAACCTCCAACGATGGGCCACAGTCCAGGACCTCCAACGACGGGCCACAGTCCGGAACCTCCAACGACGGGCCACTGTCCGGAACCTCCAGCGACGGACTACAGTCCAGAGCCTCCAGCGACGATCCCCAGCCCGGAGCCTCCAGCGACGGTCCCCAGCCCGGGGCCTCCAGCTACGGTCCCCTGCCGGGGTCCCCAGCCTGGGGTCTCCAGCGACGGTCCCCAGTCCAGAACCTCCGGCGATGATCCACGCAGGGAGGGTCCCCAGCCCGGGGCCTCCAGCTACGGTCCCCTGCCGGGGTCCCCAGCCTGGGGTCTCCAGCGACGGTCCCCAGTCCAGAGCCTTCGGCGATGATCCACGGGTCAGTGCTACAAGGGCGGAGGGATCAGTGTAAAGAAGGGTGGCGGCGTGCAGAACCAGAGCCGCCACCAAAGTTAGATGCCCACCCAGACCCTCCCGTATAGGTTTAGGTTTGCGGCCGGGAGTCCTCACCTTTAGGGAAGGGTTCTGTCACGCCCTGACCTTAGTTATCTTTATTTTCTTTATTATTTTGGTTAGGTCAGGGTGTGACAAGGGTGGTTTGTTTAGTTTTTGTATTGTCTAGGTTTTTTCATATGTCTAGGGGTTTTTGAAAGTATAGGTGTTT
The DNA here is from genome assembly GCF_045791955.1 of Oncorhynchus clarkii lewisi. Lineage (NCBI taxonomy): Eukaryota > Metazoa > Chordata > Actinopteri > Salmoniformes > Salmonidae > Oncorhynchus > Oncorhynchus clarkii. Next base: position 31,476,979 of record NC_092169.1, on the reverse strand, counting down.
ATATGTCTATGGTTGCCTAGATTGGTTCTCAGTCAGTGGCAGCTGTTTATCGTTGTCTCTGATTGTGGACCATATTTAGGTAGCCAAATTCCTTGGGTATTTTGTGGGTTCTTAGTCTATGTTTAGTTGGCTGTCTGCACTAGCCATAATAGCTTTACGGTTCGTTTTGTTGTTTTGTTAGTTTTGCTAAATGTTCTTTCTTTAATAAAGAAGTATGTACGCTTACAACGCTGCGCCTTGGTCTCCTCCATATAACAACCGTGACACTATGTAAAAAAAACTACAAGAAGCCCTCTGAAATTGTGAAAATTATGATAATGCCCATTTAGTGTAAGAGCTGTATGATAAGGGCCTGAAATTTCAGTCGGTTATGGTGGAATTGAGTTTTGGCCTTCGACGGTGACATCACCATGCGGTAAATTAGTTAATAGACCTGTAAGAAAGAGAGTTCAAATCCTCTCTGCCAAGAAAAGCACAATTTTAGTTGTCCCCTCCCTACCCAGACCACTCCCAGACAGTCCTAGCTAAATTCTTGTGTCGAGAAAATGCTCTTTGCTAAGAAGCAATTTTTGTTTATTTTTTATTTACAATTTAAATTAAAAAGAATCACAGTAAGGTACTTGATTGTTATATAGGAACATTTGATATTGAGATAAAAAACTGCTTCATTGGACCTTTATTGAACAAAGGTTAACGATGTGTTGGCAAAAATGTATAACCCAAGTCAAGAAAGCTAACCAGCAGCCAGCGACACTTGCTTTTTGAAAGACTAAGGTATGTTAGATACTCCAGTGAGATGAATTGGCTCCAATGACTGTAATTTGCTCGATATTAAGAAATTAAAAATAAATAAATAGTAGGAAGATATGTTGCCTTGGTGGCAGCTTTGCACATTCATGGCATTCTCTCAACCAACTTCACCTGGAATGCTTTTCTACAGTCCTGAAGGAGTTCCCACATATGCTGAGCACTTGTTGGCTGCATTTCCTTCACTCTGCAGTCCAACTCATCCCAAACCATCTCAACTGGTTTGATGTCTGGTGATTGTGGAGGCCAGGTCATCTGATGCAGCACTCCATCACTCTCCTGCTTGGTCAAATAGCCCTTACACAGCCTGGTGGTGTGTTGGGTCATTGTCCTGTTGAAAAATAAATGATAATCCCACTACGCACAAACCAGATGGGATGGAGTATCGCTGCAGAATGCTGTGGTTGTAACGGTTGTCTTCAGTGGAAGGAGAGGAGGACCAAAGCGCAGCGTTGTAAGTGTTCATGATCATATTTATTTAAACTCAGAACACTACACAAAATAACAAAGAGAATGAAACGAAACCAAAACAGTTCTGTAAGGTGACGAAAAACACCGCCGACCTCGGACTGGGGACCCTTGCCGCGGGTCCCGAATGGACGGGAGATTCCGGCAGCACCGGACAGGCAGGAGACTTCGGCAGCGCCGGAGTGAGGGGCGATTCCGTCAGCTCCGGAGAGAAGGGCGATTCCGGCAGCTCTGGAGTGAAGGGCGATTCCGGCAGAACCGGAGTGAAGGGCGGCTCCTGACTGACGGGCGGCTCTGGCAGCTCCTCACTAAAGGACGGCTCTGTCAGCTCCTGACTGACGGGCGTCTCTGGCAGCTCCTGACTGACGGGCGGCTCTGGCAGCTTCTGACTGATGGGCGGCTCTGGCTGCTCCTGACTGACGGGCGGCTCTGGCTGCTCCTGACTGACGGGTATCTCTGGCAGATCAGGACAGACGGGCGGCTCTGGCAGCGCTGGACAGGAGGGAGACTCTGGCAGCGCTGGACAGGAGAAAGACTCTGGCAGCGCTGGACAGGTGGGAGACTCTGGCAGCGCTGGACAGGAGGAAGACTCTGGCAGCGCTGGACAGGCTGGAGCACCTGGAGGGAGCAGACAGAGAGACAGCCTGGTGCGTAGGGCTGCCACCGGAGGCATGGTGCGTGGAGGAGGCACTGTGGAGTCGCACTGGAGGTCTCGGCACCGAGCCTGCACAACCTGTAGTCCGGCCAGTGCGGCAGGGTGGAACAGACCGCACTGGGCTGTGCTGGCGAACCGGGGACACCGTGCGTTGGGCTGATGCCATATACCCCTGGCCAAGGAGACGCCCTGGAGACCAGATGCGCTGAGCCAGCTTCATAGCACCTGGCTCAATGCCCACTCTAGCCCGGCCAATACGAGGCGCTGCGATGTAGCGCACCGGGCTAAGCCTGCGCACTCAGGAAACCAAGCTGCTTACCTACTGCAGATTCAGTCTTCCCAGCCTGGTGCAGGTCTACAATTTTGTTTCTGGTGTCCTTTGACAGCTCTTTGGTCTTGGCCATAGTGGAGTTTGGAGTGTGACTGTTTGAGGTTGTGGACAGGTGTCTTTTATACTGATAACAAGTTCAAACAGGCGCCATTAATACAGGTAACGAGTGGAGGACAGAGGAGCCTCTTAAAGAAGAAGTTACAGGTCTGTGAGAGCCAGAAATCTTGCTTGTTTGTAGGTGACCAAATACTTATTTTCCCCCATAATTTGCAAATATATTCATTAAAAATCCTTTTGGAAACTCTCTCACGACCTAATTTTAATTTGCATGATTCCAGTGTTATTTTATAGTTGTAAAACTCATTTTTCAACCACTCCACACATTTCTTGTTAACAAACCATAGTTTTGGCAAGTCGGTTAGGAAATCTACTTTGTGCATGACATAAGTAATTTTTGTTTACAGACAGATTATATCCCTTAATTCACTGTATCACAATTCCAGTGGGTCAGAAGTTTAAACAGCTCGGAAAATGCCATTAAACAGCTCGGAAAATTCCAGAGAATGATGTCATGGCTTTAGAAGCTTCTGATAGTCTAATTGACATCATTTGAGTCAATTGAAGGTGTACCTGTGGATGTATTTCAAGGCCTACCTTCAAACTCAGTGCCTTTTTGCTTGACATCATAGGAAAATCAAAAGAAATCAGCCAAGACCTCAGAAAAAAATGTGTAGACCTCCACAAGTCTTCCTTGGGAGCAATTTCCAAATGCCTGAAGGTTCCACTTTAATCTGTACAAACAATAGTACTATAAACACCATGGGACCACACAGCCGTCATACCGCTCAGGAATGAGAGGTGGTCTGTCTCCTAGAGATGAACGTGCAAAAAGTGAAAATCAATCCCAGAACAACAGCAAAGGACCTTGTGAAGATGCTGGATGAAACGGGTACAAAATGATCTATATCCACAGTAAAACCACTATATCGACATAACCTGAAAGGCCGCTCTGCAAGGAAGAAGCCATTGCTCCAAAACCGCCATAAAAAAGCCAGAGTACGGTTTGCAACTGCACATGGGGACAAATATTGTACTTTTTGGAGAAATGTCCTCTTGTCTGATGAAACAAAAATAAAACTGTTTGGCCATAATGACCATCTGTTTGGAGGAAAAAGGGGGATGCTTGCAAGCTGAAGAACACCATCCCAAACGTGAAGCACGGAGGTGGCAGCATCATGTTGTGTGGGTGCTTTGCTGCAGGAGGGACCGGTGCCCTTCACAAAATAGTTGGCATCATGCGGAGGAAAATTATGTGGATATATTGAAGCAAAATCTCAAGACATCAGTCAGGAAGTTAATCAGTGGTCGCAAATGGGTCTTCCAAATGGACAATGACCCCAAGCATGCTTTCAAATTTGTGGCAACAAAGTCAAGGTATTGGAGTGGCCATCACAATGCCCTGACCTCAATCCTGTAGAACATTTGTGGGCAGAAATGAAAAAGCTTGTGCGAGCAAGGAGGCCTACAAACCTGACTCAGTTACACCAGCTCTGTCAGGAGGAATGGGCCAAACTGGGCCAAAATTCACCCAACCACAGGAAGCTTGTGGAAGGCTGTCCGAAACATTTGACCCAAGTTAAACAATTTAAAGGCAATGCTACCAAATACTAATTGAGTGTATCTAAACTTCTGACCCACTGGGAATGTGATGAAAGAAATAAAAGCTGAAATAAATAATTCTCTCAACTATTATTCTGACATTTCACGTTCTTAAAATAAAGTGGTGATGCTAACTGAACTAAAACAGATAATTTTTACTAGGATTAAATTGTGAAACTGAAATTAAATGTATTTGGCTAAGTTGTATGTAACTTCTGACTTCAATTGTATATGCAGTACCAGTCAAAAGTTTGGACACATCTACACATTCCAGGATTTTTCTTTATTTTTACTATTTTCTACATTGCAGAATAATAGTGAAGACATCAAAACTATAAAATAACACATATGGAATAATGTAAAAAACAAAATAGTATTCAACATATTTGAGATTCTTTAAAGTAGCCAACCTTTGCTTAGATGACATTTGCACACTCTTGGCATTCTCACTCAACAGTTGATCAAAAAGAGATGTGCGCAAACCTTAAAATATTTGATTGAGCCACCTTAAAATATTTGAATGAGCCGCCGTCTCCTATGTTTCTTTATTATCACTAAAAGAGCAAAGTTAATTTAGCAAGTAATGTTTTATGGGACTAGCGATAGCATAGTTTATTTCGGAAACAATGTTTGATGGGACAAGCAATAGCATAGTTCATTTAGGAAGCTGGTTTGATGGAACTTGCGCCGGAAGAAATGGCAGCAGTTTTACGGACGCCTGTCACGTTCTGACCATCGTTCGTGTGTGTTTTCCTTGTTTTAGTGTTGGTCAGGACGTGAGCTGGGTGGGCATTCTATGTTGTGTGTCTGGTTTGTCTATTTCTATGTTTGGCCTGATATAGCAGCAGGAACAGCAACAGCGATGCCAGGATTTCGGGACATGGGAGCAGAATCTGGACTACACATCTTGGGAGGAGATAGACAGGTGGGCGGTCGACCCAGGGAGAGTGCCGGAGCCCGCCTGCGATTTGATGGAGCAGTGCGCAGAAGGTTACAGGAGAATGAGGTTAGCGAAACGAACACGGCTGGCAAGGAAGCCCGAGAGTCAGCCCCAAAAATGTCTTGGGGGTGGGCATCAGTTAGATCCGCCAGTCTGCCAGGATCCGCCAGTCGGCCAGGATCCGCCAGTCAGCCAGGATCTGCCGGAACCACCAGTCAGCCAGGATCTGCCAGAACTGCCAGTCAGCCAGGATCTGCCAGAGCCGTCAGTCAGCCAGGATCCGCCAGTCTGCCAGGATCCGCCAGTCGGCCAGGATCCGCCAGTCGGCCAGGATCCGCCAGTCAGCCAGGATCTGCCAGAACCGCCAGTCAGCCAGGATCCGCCAGTCTGCCAGGATCCGCCAGTCTGCCAGGATCCGCCAGTCTGCCAGGATCCGCCAGTCAGCCAGGATCTGCCAGAGCTGCCAGTCAGCCAGGATCTGCCGGAACCACCAGTCAGCCAGGATCTGCCAGAACTGCCAGAACTGCCAGTCAGCCAGGATCTGCCGGAACCACCAGTCAGCCAGGATCTGCCAGAACCACCAGCCAGCCAGGATCTGCTAGATTCATCAACCTTCCTGAGCTTCCTCTCAGTCCTGAGCTTCCTCTCAGTCCTGAGCTTCCTGTCAGTCCTGAGCTTCCCCTCAGTCCTGAGCTACCTCAGTCCCGAGCTTCCCCTCAGTCCGGAGCTGCCCCTCAGTCCAGTGGGGCCCGTTGTTAGGGTTCCTAGGCCAAGGTTAGCAGCGAGGGTCGCCACTCAAGGGACGCTAAGCAGGTGGACTAAGACAATTATGGAGTGGGGTCCACGTCCAGCGCCAGAGCCGCCACCGCGGACAGATGCCCACCCACACCCTCCCCTATAGGTTTAGGTTGTGCGTTCGGAGTCCGCACCTTGGGGGGGGGGGGGTACTGTCACGTTCTGACCATCGTTCGTGTGTGTTTTCCTTGTTTTAGTGTTGGTCAGGACGTGAGCTGGGTGGGCATTCTATGTTGTGTGTCTGGTTTGTCTATTTCTATGTTTGGTCTGATATGGTTCTCAATCAGAGGCAGGTGTTAGTCATTGTCTCTGATTGGGAACCATATTTAGGTAGCCTGTTTTGTGTTGGGTTTTGTGGGTGATTGTTCCTGTCTCTGTGTTTGTAACAGATAGGACTGTTTAGGTTTTCGCACATTTATTGTTTTGTTAGTTATTTCATGTATAGTTCCTTTATTAAAGAACATGAATAACCACCACGCTGCATTTAGGTCCGCCTCTCTTTCCCCAGAAGAAAACCCTTACAACGCCCACCCTTGTGATACCTTGTGAGGATCCGCAGAAGGCGAATGGGAAAGCTGCTGTTACCGTCCATATTACTCACCAACGTGCAATCATTGGACAATAAATTAGACAAGGTACGATCATGAATATCCTGCCAATGGGACATCAAAAACTGTAATATCCTATGTTTCATGGAATTGTGGCTGAATGACGACATGGATATTCAGGTAGCGGTATATACGCTGCACCGGCAAGACAGAACAGCACACTCTGGTAAGACAAGGGGGGGTCGGTCTGTGCATATTTGTAAACAACAGCTGGTGCACAAAATCTAAGGAAGTCTCTAGATTTTGCTCACCTGAAGTAGAGTATCTTGTGATAAATTGCAGGCCACACTACTTGCCTAGAGAGTTTTCATCTGTACTTTTCGTGGACGTTTATTTACCACCACAGACAGATGCTGCCACTAAGACCGCACTCAGTCAGCTGTATAAGGAAATAAACAAACAGGAAACCACTCACCCAGAGGCGGTGATCTTAGTGGCCGGAGACATTAATGCAGGGAAACTTATATCAGTTCTGCCTAATTTCTATCAACATGTTAAATGTGCTACCAGAGGAAAAAAAAATCTCTATCACCTGTACTCCACACACACAGACACGTACAAACTCTCCCTCGTCCCTCCATTCGGTAAATCCGACCACAACTCTATCCTCCTGATTCCTGCTTACAATCAAAAATGAAAGCAGGAAGCCTCAGTGACTCAGTCTATAAAAAAAGTGGTCAGATGAAGCAGATGCTAAACTACAGGGCTGTTTTGCCATCACAGACTGAAATAGGCTATGTTTGATGGGACTAGCTTTAGCATAGTTAATTTAGCAAGCAATGTTTTTACCAAACAACCAGCCCGTTTGTGTGGGGAGAAATGGATGTGATGGCTCACAGGCAGATAGATCTTCACAGTTCTGCGTTAAAGTAAACATTTTTCAAGACATTATTTTGTCACATGAATAGACCTACAAGCATGTCTTCTTACAGCACAATAACAATATTATTTTCCAACTTGGTTAAGAGATTTGATCAAATATCTTGCCCTATTCTCTCTTTATTCCTGGCAGAAGAGATTAGTGCCTGTGCTGTAACTAGCCAGCAGCACAGCAGCACACACACCAACACGGGAGGCAGCTTGGGCCAAATTAGGTATTCATATATATCCTCTTCTGTCTCTTGCTGTGGAGTAAATTTAGGGCTGCTGTGTGTGTGTGTTGCCTGCGTGCATGCATGTGTGTGTTACGCGTGTGTGTGTGTGTGTGTGTGCTCGCAGGCAACAAACTCCTCCTCATGACCGTGCCAAATCAGCATATTTACACCTTGGAACCGGTGAATAAGGAGACTTGGTAATAAGAAAATATCCCTTTTTATTGCACTTGGGTATTAAGAATGACCTTTTGACAATGACAGGGAAGTGTTTAAGCTGTGGGGTGAAAGAGAGAGAGAGATGGTGGACTTCAGAGAGCTAATCCACACAATCCAGACCAGAACAATCCCACAAAACAGACCAGCACAACAACACCCCCCAACAAGACCCAGAGGGCCAAAGGTGGAGATGGACGGCTGTCTGAGAGAGCTGGCTGCTCTTTGGACTGAGTTGAGAGAACTTAAAGATGCACGCATGGCACTGAAGGACGAGGTCAGAGAGCAGGACACTTCCCCCAGACAAGCCAGCAGAACAGCCCACCTCAACACCACAATGGGTCAGACAACACAGGATCCCCCAACCCAACAAACCCCACCCCCTCCTAACAGCCCTCCTGACAACCCACCCCCACATCCACTGAGGACACACAAAAGCCAGAGATTGTGCTCCTCATTGACTCAAAGGGCAAATACATTCAAGAGGATAAACTTTCCCAAACACAGTGGCTAAACTCTGGTGCCCAAACACTAGTCATGCCCTGGAGCTGTTGTCAGAGGACAGACTATTGTCCCCCAGCCACATCATAATTCACACAGGCACAAATTACCTGAGGACCCAGCAGGAAACAGCACTCAAGGGAGTGATTGAAAAAGCTTCTTCCACTTTCCCCAACACAGAAGTAAAATCAAATCAAATGTTATTGGTCAAATACACATGGTTAGCAGATGTTAATACGAGTGTAGCGAAATGATTGTGCTTCTAGGTCCAATAATGCAGTAATATCTAACAAGTAATCTAACAATTTCCCAACAACTACCTAATACACACAAATCTAAATGTGTGAATGAGAATATGTACATACAAATATATGGATGAGCGACGGCCGAGCTGTATAGGCAAGGTGCAATACAGTATATACATATGATATGAGTAATGTAACATATGTAAGCATTATTAAAGTGTCATTATTTAAAGTGGCATTATTTAAAGTGACTAGTGATCAATTTATTAAAGTGGCCAGTGATTTGGTCTCAATGTAGGCAGCACCCTCTGTGAGTTGGTGATTGCTGTTTAGCAGTCTGATGGCCTTGAGATGGAAGCTGTTTTTCAGTCTCTCGTCCCAGCTTTGATGCACCTGTACTGACCTCGCCTTCTGAATGGTAGCAGTGTGATCAGGCAGTGGGTCGTGTGGTTGTTGTCCTTGATGATCTTTTTGGCCTTCCTGTGACATCGGGTGCTGTGGGTGTCATGGAGGGCAGGTAGTTTGCCCCCGGTGATGCGTTGTGCAGACCGCAACACTGTCACGCCCTGACCTTAGAGCCTTTTTATCTCTATTTGGTTTGGTCAGGGTGTGATTTGGGGTGGTCATTCTATGTGTTGTTTTCTATGATTTTATGTTTCTATGTTTTGGCCGGGTATGGTTCTCAATCAGGCACAGCTGTCTATCGTTGTCTCTGATTGGGAACCATACTTAGGTAGCCCTTTCCCTCCTTTCTGTGTGGGAAGTTGTCTCTGATTGTGGCACTATAGCCCTTAAGCTTCACGGTCGTGTTGTATGGTTTATTGTTTTGTTGGCGTCGTTTTAAATAAAATGTACGCTCACCACTTTGGTCCAGTTCTTTCGACGGCCGTGACAACCACCCTCTGGAGAGCATTGCGGATGAGGGCGGTGCAGTTGTCGTACCAGGCTGTGATACACCCTGACATGATGCTCTCGATTGTGCATCTGTAAAAGTTTGTCAGGGTTTTGGGTAACAAGCCAAATGTCTTCAGCCTCCTGAGGTTGAAGAGATGCTGTTGCGCCTTCTTCACCACACTGTCTCTTTGGGTGGACCATTTCAGTTTGTCTGTGATGTGTACACCTAGGAACTTAAACCTTTACACCTTCTCCACTACTGTCCCTTCGATGTGGATAGGGGGGTGCTCCCTCTGCTGTTTCCCCAAGTCCAAAATCATCTCCTTTGTTTTGTTTTGTTGATGTTGAGTGAGAGGTTGTTTTCCTGACAACACAGTGCTCTCACCTCCTCCCCGTAGACTGTCTCTTCATTGTTGGTAATCAAGCCCACTACTGTTGTGTCATCTGCAAACTTGATGATTGAGTTGGAGGCGTGCATGGCCACGCAGTCATGGGTGAACAGGGAGTACAGGAGGGGGCTGAGCACTCACCCTTGTGGGGCACCAGTGTTGAGGGTCAGTGAAGTGGTGATGTTGTTTCCTACCTCCAGGACCCATTTGACAGGGTGGGACTGAGAACCAGGGCCTCAAGCTTGATGATGAGCTTGGAGAGTACAATGGTGTTGAATGTTGAGCTATTGTCAATGAACAGCATTCTTACATAGGTATTCCTCTTGTCCAGATGGGATAGGGCATTGTGCAGTGTGATGGTGATTGCTTCGTCTGTGGACCTGTTGGGGAAGGTATGCAAACTGAAGTGGGACTAGGGTGTCCGGTAAGGTGGATGTGATATGATCCTTGACTAGTCTCTCAAAGCACTTCATGATAACAGAAGTGAGTGCTACCGGGCGGTAGTCATTTAGTTCAGTTATCTTTGCATTCTTCGGTACAGGAACAATGGTGACCATCTTGAAGCATGTGAGGACAGCAGACTGGGATAGAAGGCGATTGAATATGTCTGTAAACAGCCAGCTGGTCTGCGCATGCTCTGAGGACTCTGCTAAGGATGTCGTCTGGGCCAGCAGCCTTGCAAGGGTTGACACGTTTAAATATTTTGCTCACGTCGGCCACGGAGAAGGAGAGGGTGGGGCTCTGTCCTTGTTAGTGGGCAACGACGGTGGCTCTGTATTATCCTCAAAGCAGACAATGAAGGTGTTTAGTTTGTCTGGAAGCGTGACGTCAGTGTCCGTGATGTGACTGGTTTTCTTATTGTAGTCCGTGATTTCCTGTAGTCTCGTGTCTGAGCCGTTGAATTGCGACTCCACTTTGTCCCTGTACCGACATTTTGCTTGTTTGTTTGCATTGCGGAGGGAATAACTACACTGTTTATATTCAGTCATATTCCCAGGCCTCGAGAGAACCCATGCCAAGAGGACCTACAGCCAGACCACAGCATCACCAGCCACACCCCAACCAGTTATGACCACCCCAAGCAAACCTGGCCACACCCTATATGGTGCCCTCCATATCTGACCTATGCCCCTTCTGCCCACCCTATTTGCCCCACCCCTGCGGAGTTCCAGGATCTCCGGGAGGTGTTCAGTAAGGTCCGGACGACTTCCCTTCTGCCGCACTGACCATATGACTACGGGATTGACCTTCTCCCAGGCACCACTCTGCCCCAGGGACTGTACTCTCTGTCGGCCCGGAGACCAAAGCTATGGAGACCTACATTGAGGACTCCCTAGCTGCAGGGTTCATACGTCCTTCTGCCTCCCCTGCCGGCGCAGGATTCTTCTTTGTGGAGAAGAAGGACAAAATCCTGCACCCATGCATTGACGACTGGGGTCTCAAATACATCACTCTGAAGAACCGCTTCCCACTTCCACTCATCTCTTCGGCCTTTGAGCTGCACCAGGGGGCCACCGTGATCTCCAAACTGGACCACCTGGTGAGGATACGGGATGGGGACAAGTGGAAGACTGCCTTCAACACAGCCAGCGGTCACTACGAGTATCTGGTCATGCCATTTGGCCTTATCATCACCCCTGCTTGTTCCAGGCTCTGGTTAACCTCTTTGATCTCTAGGGGCGCTATTTCATTTTTGGATAAAAAACGTTCCCGTTTTAAGCGCGATATTTTGTCACGAAAAGATGCTCGACTATGCATATTCTTGACCGTTTTTGAAAGAAAACACTCTGAAGTTTCAGAATCTGCAAAGATATTGTCTGTAAGTGCCCCAGAACTCATTCTACAGGCGAAACCAAGATGATGCGTCAACCAGGAAATGAGCAGAATTTCTGAAGCTCTGTTTTCCATTGTCTCCTTATATGGCTGTGATTGCGCAAGGAATGAGTCTACACTTTCTGTCGTTCCCCCAAGGTGTTAGCAGCATTGTGACGTATTTGTAGGCATATCATTGGAAGATTGACCATAAGAGACTACATTTTCCAAGTGTCCGCCTGGTGTCCTGCGTGGAATTCGGTGCGCAATTGCCAGCTGCTTGTACTTTTCCATTTGATTGAGGGGAGAAACCATGCTTCCAAGAACGATATATCAATGAAGAGATATGTGAAAAACACCTTGAGGATTGATTCTAAACAACGTTTGCCATGTTTTCAGTCGATATTATGGAGTTAATTTGGAAAAAAGTTCACGTTTTGAGGACTGAATTTTCGGGTTTTTTTGGTAGCCAAATGTGATGTATAAAACGGAGCTATTTCTAATACACAAAGAATCTTTTTGGAAAAACTGAGCATCTGCTATCTAACTGAGAGTATCCTCATTGAAAACATCAGAAGTTCTTCAAAGGTAAATGATTTTATTTGAAGGCTTTTATGTTTTTGTTGAAATGTTGCGTGCTGGATGCTAACGCTAATGCTAACGCTAAATGCTACGCTAGCTAGCTACTTTTACACAAATTATTGTTTTCCTATGGTTGAGAAGCATATTTTGAAAATCTGAGATGACAGTGTTGTTTACAAAAGGCTAAGCTTGAGAGATGGCATATTTATTTCATTTCATTTGCGATTTTCATGAATAGTTAACGTTGCGTTATGGTAATGAGCTTGAGTCTGTATTCCTGATACCGGATCCGGGATGGGGAGATCAGAGAGGTTAATGATGTTCTCCGCAACATGTTGAACCGGTTCGTCTTTGTCTACCTCGATGACATCCTCATCTTCTCCCTCTCCGCCCAAGAACACGTGCTCCATGTCCGACAGGTTCTCCAACACCTCCTGGAGAACCAGCTCTTTGTAAAAGCAGAGAACTGTGAATTACATCGCTCCATCATGCCCCTTCTGGGTTACACTATCATAGCAGGGAGTGTACAGATGTAACCTGGAAAGGTCAGAGCAGTGGTGGATTGGCCCCAGTCTATGTCCAGGGTGTAGCTGCAACGTTTCCTGGGATTCAACAACTTTTTTTGACGCTTTATCCGGGGTTACGGCACCGTTTCACCACAGCTCCCATCTTGGCTCATCCTGACCCGGTTCATCCTGACCCAGTTCGTGGTGGAGGCCGCATCGGCCTCTGGATGTTGGAGTGGGGGCTATCCTGTCCCAGCATTCTGCCCTGGACCTCAAGTTACATCCCTCCGCTTTCTTCTCCCCCTGCCTCAATGCCATGGAGAGGAACTATGATGTGGGGAATCTTGAGCTTCTCGTGGTGAAGATGGCATTGGAGGAGTGGAGGCACTGGCTGGAGTGCGGAACACCTGTTCATTATGTGGACCGATCACAAGAATGTAGAATATCTCCGCACCACCAAGCGCCTCAATTCCAGGAAAGCTAGTTGGGCCCTGCTGTTCACCCGGTTCAACTTCTCCCTCTCATACCAGCTAAGGTCCAAGAATGTCAAGCCGGGTGTGCTGTCATGCCGCTATAGCCCTACGGCTTCAACCCCGGAACCTGAAATCATCCTTCACACCTCATGTCTGGTGACGGCACTCAGCTGGAAAATAGGGAAGCGGGTTCGTGAGGTGCAGCGTTCCGAGCCGAACCCCAGGGGGGTTGCCAGATAACCAGATGTTGGTTCCTGACGCAGTCTGCTCCTCGGTCCTGGAGTGGGCCCTCTTCTCCAGGCTTACCTGCCACCCAGGCTCCCGGCGGACCCTGGCCTTTGTGCAACAATGCTTTTGGTGGCCTACCATGGTTCCTGATGTCTCCGCGTTCGTCACCACATGCACAACCTGTGCACAGAACAAGACTCCTCGGCAAGTTCCGTCTGGTCTCCTTCAACCTCTTCCTGTCCCTCCCTGCCCCTGGTCTCACATTTCCCTCGACTTTGTCACATCTGTCCCCCCGACTGAATGCAACACTGTCATCCTGACTGTAGTGGATTGTTTTCCAAAGCGGCCCACTTCATTCCTCTCCACAAGCTACCCCACATGGTGCAGCACAACTTCTGGATCAATGGACTGCCAGCGGACATGGTCTCCGACCGGGGTCCTCAGTTCTTGACCCGGTTCTGGAAGGTGTTCTGCACACTCATTGGGTCGTCGGTCAGCCTGTCCCACAGGTTCCACCCCAACTCTGATCTGCCTGGTCTCCGCCAACCACACCACCTGGAGCCAGCAACTAGTGTGGGTTGAGTACGCACGCAACACCCTTCCTTGCTCTGCTACAGGTCTATCGCCTTTTGAGTGTTCCCTGGGGTATCAGCCCCCGATCTTCCCTGAGCAGGAGGAAGAGGTCTGCACATCTCCAGGTATGGATGACAAGCGGATCGCCACTGGACCCTGGGTCCCTGGTATCGTCTCGTGCAGAAGGTATGGCTGTTCACTCGGTATCTGCCCCTCCGGGTTGAATCCCGCAATCTTTCTCCCTGGTTTATCGGCCCTTTCCCCATCTCCAAGGTCATTAGCCCCTCTGCTGTCCATCTTCTGTTGCCCGTACCCTCCGTTTACATCCCACTTTTTATGTTTCCAGAATTAAACCCATGTCTCACAGCCCTTTGTCTCCTGTTTTCAACCTGGTGTGATGGTCTCTACCCACCTCCAGGTGTCACCCATCTTCCCCATTACCCCCAGTGTATTTATACCTGCGTTCTCTGTGTACCTGTGTTTGTCTGTTGCCAGTTCGTGAAACCTACCAGCGTTTTTTGCCTGTTCTAGTTCCTGTTTTCTAGTGCCTGCCGTTCTGTACCTTGCCAAACCACACTGGATTGTTGACCGCTGAGACTGCCTGCTGTTCTGGACCTTTTGAACCCTATCTGGATTATTGACCTCTGCCTGCCCTTGACCTGTTGTTTTGTCTGACCCTGTATTAGTAATACACTTTTCATCTGGGTCTTACCTAAAACATGATAGTCATCACATGTTAAGGTTGAACACTGACAGTTTTGTAACTTAAATGAGGCTAACAGAGGAGTATGAGTTCCTCAAGAGCCTATTTAAATTGCAAAGTTGGAACATTATATGTACAATATTCAATGTTTGTACTTAATGTGCATAAATATTCAGGATCAGATTAAATTTGACGTATACAAACCTAAAATGATTAACCGGAATAACATTTACGTTAATGGGTGGCCTGAAAATAACTATCTGAAAGCCATCCTTCCAATCTGATAGGCAGAAATTGGCGCTGACAGACATGGCAGCTCTGCTTCTTGCTCTTAATACCTCTAGTAACTCCCCATCCCGGGTCCGGGAGCGTAATCATCGACTGACACTAATTAGCATAACGCAACGGACATAAATATTCCTAGAAAATATTCCTATTCATGAAAGTGAATATATATTGAGACACAGCTTAGCCTTTTGTTATTCACCCTGTCATCTCAGATTTTCAAAATATGCTTTACAGCCAAAGCTAGACAAGCATTTGTGTAAGTTTATCGATAGCCTAGCATAGCATTTTGTCCAGCTAGCAGCAGGTAACTTGGTCACGGAAATCAGAAAAGCAATTAAATTAAATCGTTTACCTTTGAGCTTCGGATGTCTTCACTCACGAGACTCCCAGTTAGATAGCCAATGTTTCTTTTTCCCAAAAATATTATTTTTGTAGGCGAAATAGCTCCGTTTGTTCTTCACGTTTGGCTGAGAAATCACCCGGAAATTGCAGTCATGAAAACACCGAAAAATATTCCAAATTAGCTCCATAATATCGACAGAAACATGGCAAATGTTGTTTATAATCAATCCTCAAGGTGTTTTTCAAATATCTATTCGATAATATATTATATATGTTTTTTCAGTAGGACCGATTGGAATAATGGCTACCTCTGTATTTTAAGCGAGAATCACTCTGAGAGCCATCAGGTGACCACTTGCGCAATGTAGCCGCTTACGGGTATTCTTCAACATAAATGCGTAAAACTACGTCACAAACACCTTGGGGAATACGGAGAAAAAGTAATCTGGTTGATAGCCCATTCACTGCTCAATAGGGACGCATTGGAATGCAGAGCTTTCAGAAGATGAGTCACTTCTGGATTGGATTTTTCTCAGGCTTTCGCCTGCAATATCAGTAATGTTATACTCACAGACAATATTTTTACAGTTTTGGAAACTTTAGAGTGTTTTCTATCCTAAGCTGTCAATTATATGCATATTCTAGCATCTTGTCCTGACAAAATATCCCGTTTACTACGGGAACGTTATTTTTCCAAAAATGAAAATACTGCCCCCTAGTCACAAAAGGTTTGCTCTTAAGCAACTTTGCGGTATTTTGTTTTGTTGTGTGTTATTTCGTACATTATTAGCCCAGCATGCTTTGTTTGTTATTACTTACAGCTGTAAAAAACTTTTGGATATCAGAGCGGTGGTAACTCACCAACATTACGACAGGAAATACAACTTTCCCGAATTGGATCTTTTGCTTCTACCCTCCATGGCAATTGAACTTATCCCAGAGGCTGCTTCAAGACGCCACCGGCAGAGAAGAGGTATTCGGATGGACTTATAGTCTGACTCAGGAGGTGTGCACACCATCCACTGCTTCCGAGTATATTACTCGCTAATGTTTAGTCCCTGAACAATAAAGTAGAAGAGGATCTCCTTCCAGAGAGACTGTAACATACTCTGTTTCACAGAATCATGGCTCTCTCCAGCTCTCTCTCTGTCCCCATCCATACAGCCAGCTGGGTTCTCAGTACATTGCACATACAGGAATAAAGAACTCTCCGGGAAGAAGAAAGGCGGTGATGTATGATTAACTACTCATGGTGTGATTGTGATAATGTACAGGAACTCAAGTCCTTTTGTTCACCCGACCTAGAATACCTCACAATCAAATGTTGACCGTATACCTCCCAAGATAATTATCTTCAGTTATGGTCACAGTCATGTATATTCCCCCTCAAGCCAATACCACAACTGCCCTCAAGGAACTACACTGGACTTTGTGGAAAACTGGAAACCACATATCCTGAGACTGTATTTATTGTAGCTGGGGATTTTAATGAAGCAAATTTGAGGAAAACGCTACTGAAGTTCTATCAATACATTGCCTGTAGTACTCGCACATCAAAACTCTTGACCATTGTTACTCCCCCGCCGTCCCTTTGGCAAATCAGATCACAACTCTGTCCTGCACCTCCCTTCCTATAGGCATTAACTCAAACAGGAAGTACCCTTGCTAAGGTCTATTCAACGATGGTTTTTCCTAAAAAGGATAGCTTTTTAAATGTTTCACTATTTACATTTTTATGAAATTCACTGAGGATGATGGTCCTCTCATTCCTCCTTTGAGGAGCCTCCACTGGTGTGAACATGTGTTTGACGTGTGTGTGTGTGTGTATCTAAAGGCCAACGGAAATTATTATCTATTTACAGACGCCACCCACAAAATCCCGTGACCCTCAGTGTGGGGGCTGAGAGCGGGAGAGAGTATTTATTACCATTCTACACTGTGCAAAACATTAACAACACCTTCCTAAGATAAACGGCCTCAATTCATCGGGGCGTGGACTCTACAAGGTGTCGAAAGCGTTCCACAGAGATGCTGGCCCATGTTGACTCCAATGCTTCCCAGAGTTGTGTCAAGTTAGTTGGATGTCCTGTGAGTTCTTGTTACACACAGGAAACAACTACTGAGTGTAGAAAATCCAGCAGCGTTGCAGTTCTTGACACACCTTAAACTGGTGTGCCTGGCACCTACTACAAAACCCTGTTCAAAGGAACTTAAATATTTTCTCTTGCCCATTCACCCTCTGAATGGCATATATACACAATCCATGTCTCAATTTCCTCAAGGCTTAAAAATCCTTCTATAACCTGTCTCCTCATCTACACTGATTGAAGTGGATTTAACAAGTGACATCAATAAAGGATCATAGCTTTCACCTGTATTCACCTGGTCAGTCTATGTAATGGAAAGAGCAAGTGTTCTTAATGTTTTGTACACTCAGTGTATGTCTTTACGACAAAATACATTTTATTCTCTGCATTCTAAAAATGGTTGGCTTGCCAACTTGCTCCTAACCACTGATACAGGGACAGTTATTTATCATCCCATTATGAATAGGAATATCTTCAGGGCTAAGGTATTCTGATCGTTGATCTGTGGTTAAGGGCAGCCTCTAGCTCTAGCAGACTAGTTGCATCCCAAATGGCACCCTATTCCCTATTGTCGTGTCTTTGGCTATGCCGGATTAAGTGATATGACATGCTATTCTATAAAATCAAATCCTTTCTCTGTAATTAATAGTACCTGATTAAGCTAATCATGTAACTGTAATGAAATAGAAAGTTGGGGCACCACAAAATAATGTTTATAGAGCTGTTATCTTCCGAATAAACTCTTAAAGACCTGGTAATATTTTACATCAATAGCAGTCAATATTAATCGTCACCTTATTTCAGTCTCATCTGAAAGTTGTAAATTCTTGGTTAACTTCACAAACCCTGGCTAACAAGTTGAATCAGCAATACAAACTTTGGTTTAATTATTTATTTACTAAATACCTAAATAATCACACAGAATTACATCTACACAGAATGCAAATTATGTCATACAGAAAACGTCCCGGGTGAACGGAGCTGAAATGACGGCTGGTTACACAAAGGAAAGGGGGTTGGGTTTGAGTGAAAGAACGGGAAGACTGAGGAAAAAAGGGAGAAGCTATGCTGTCGTAAATACAGTATCTTATGCATACTAAATTATCGCCCATTTGGAAAAGGAAAATGCAATCAATATTTACTCTGAGCTGCGCTTCGGCAGGTTGATCGTAGATGCTGGCCGTGTTGCCCAACAGAGATCTTCCTGTCCTCGGAAGAATGTCTCTGGTGGTAAACTGAATACGTTGTAGTATTGTCGTTGTGTGTTAGACTTGATCCGTCGTCCGTCCTTTCCTAGCCCACGTTTATAGCGGCCGCTGCTAACTCAATGGCCAGGAGGTATCACTTCTGTAGTGAGTAAGAGTTCAAAGTTCATACCATTCACAACCAAAGCTCACGCTGAGGTTGGCTTAGTTCTGTAGTTGACATGTTAGTCCTTTTAACGTGGAACCATCGTCCTCACGTCCTCGGAACAGCTTATTTTCTGAATCCTTCTGACATCGGACCGTCGCCCTAATGTACCCGGAACAGCTTATTATCTGAATCCTTCTGACATCGGACCGTCGCCCTAATGTACCCGGAACAGAAAGTTATATTTTCATAAAGGGCTTATATAGTGGAGGGAGAGAAGGTTGTGTTTCATAGTTTATAACCAATGTCTCTTCACAGGGGCGGGCCACTGATGGAGCAGAGCTTTAACCTTATGAAAACCCAATTCTCTCACTTGGAAGCTAAAATTACATTTAATCTTTTCACAAATAGTTTCATATTTAAACATTTAAATTGCATAACAATTCCATGTGAATCTGTGTGTAGACTTTCCAAGATACAGTTTATGTCATCCTATCATTAATAAGAATGTCACAGATGACAACCGAACTGACATCATATTCATTAAGTACAAATGTATATTTTCAACTGGTTGGATTACCGAAATATGGTTCCTTTCCCCCCACCTTTTTATGTTCCCTGACTCTCTATGTTTAACAAAGGCTTTTCAAGTGTCCTTCAGTAGAGTCAAGAGAGGAATGGGAGAAAGGTATTTATGGGGGGGTTGTAAACCTTACCCACAGGCCAACGTCATGACACTTTATAAGGGGATATGGGCCTGGTCAAAAGTACTGCACTATATAGGGAATAGGGTGGCATTTGGAGCACACACTACAAGGCAATCCCTGTCCCTCCAGGTATGAATGAATTAAGCTGTATGGAGGTGTTGAGTAGTAGTTACTGCATGGAACCTCCAGGGGACCAGGGGTGTGAGGGAGCACTCAGGTAGGCTTGGATGTGTCTCATGTCAGCCTATCTGGGTGGAGGGTGGAGGTGTTAACTGGCTGTGATAGAACATGCAAGGGACCCCTTCACACACACACACACACACACACGCACACACACACATTAATATTCCATTCACCTAATGCAATGTAACAGAGGTAGGTTTGGCTACGAAATAAAATTTTACCTATACCTAACACAACGTTGCTACAACCTTTGCAGATAGCTTCTGCTGCACGACACGCACACACACACACACACACTCTCATTCATATTCCATTCACCCAGTTCAATATAACAGCAATAGGTTTAGGCTACTATATCAAATTTTACACAAACACACACACACACACACACACACACACAATTCAGTCCCATTCAAAATAATTGTTTCCCTTACCTTAATCCTAACCCTAAACCTAACCCTAGTTCCTAACCCTAGCCCTAAAACTAACCCTATCTCCTAACCCTAAACCTAATCACTAATTCCAACCTTAACCCTAAACCCCTCAGAAGTAGCATTTGACCTTGTGGGGACCAACAAAATGTCCCCAGTTGGTAATTGTTTTGATGGTTTACTATTCTTGTGGTCCCCACAAGAATATTTAAACACGTTCACACACACACTAATATCCCCCCCCCCCCCCCCCCCCCCCCCCCCCAACACACACTCTGGGGTGAAAAACAAATCTTCAGAGTCAGTAAGACACCTCATGACAGTCTGATCCCTGAGGGAAGTAGCAGTCCGAGCAGAGTGGGGTAGGCAGCCAAGCAGAGCTACATTGGATCAGTGTTAGGTCATGAGCGCTGGGTAATTGCTAATCTCACTTTTAATTGAATCTGGTGGAGTGCAGTGTCTCGTATCGAGGAGAGAGAGAGAGGGCTGGGGAGAAGGCAGTGCAGCGACAGGGCCATCCAACCTGCCTCAATCTGCTATGAACTCACAACATTGGACTCCACATACGTGATGATGCCGCAGAAAGACTAAAAACTATTTATTTGTAAATGAAGAGAGGAAGGGGGATGGAGAGAATGGCGTAAATTAGGAGTGGAGCGAGAGATGCCTCTGTCTGTCTGTCCTCCGTGGCTCGTTACATGTCAGTGTGTGTTGCGTTGGGTCCCATTGAAGCACACACATCAAACTGGCACCAGGTCAGTGCTCTCTTTCTTTCTCTCTCTCTCTCTCTCTCTCTCTATTCCTCCTCTTTCCCGTCTCCTCGTCCTCCTCCTCTCTCTCTCCATCCCTTGTTCAACGAGTGCCAACCAGAACAGGCGTGTGTGTGAGCGCCTCATTCTTTATATCTTTTTCACTCCCCCTCTCTCTGTGTCAGCGCTGAATCCAGAGTCTGCTTGTGTGTGTGTGTGTGTGTTGGTGTGTGTGTGTTTCTTGTATCGTGCTGGCTCCGAGCAATTTGTGAGCGCTCACACACAAACACAGCACACTAGACCCACGCTACTGAGACACGCTAGCAACAGTAGAGCCTCTGAATCCGCTCTGCCCCAATCACACACTGGCTAACAGATCACTTCACACACACCAGCCCTCCCTTCTCCTCCTCTTCATCCTCCTCCTCTCTCTCTCTTTCGCTCACTCGCTCCTCTCGCTTACTCGCTTCTCCATCACTCGCTCTCCCTCGTTCTCTTGCTCTGAACACTTCCTTTGGTAGCGGAGGAGTGTGTGACTGTGTGTGTGTGTCCAGTGCAGGGATAGCAGCGGAGAGAGAGAGAGATAAAGACGGAGACAGAGACAGAATGCCAGCAGAGTGACAGCCAGCAGTCAGTAACAGGACAGAGAGAGAAGAGAGAGGACCTTGAGACTACGACTAACTGTGAGTACTCTTTTTTTCTATCGCATGCCAATTATTTTCTATCCTCTTCTCTCACTCTCTTACAATGGAGGACCCGGTAACTACTGTACTGGACTAGTTGTGTTTCTTATGGAGGAATGACACACACACTGTACACACACAGACACACTGTACACACACACACTGTACACACGCTGTAGACATACAGTAGAGCATATACAGTGATTACTGAACACACAGAGAAGCATGGGAAAGACTGGTCACACATACTAGTCATACTTACAGTAATACAGACATAGTACCCACATTTACAAGTGTATACAAGTGTGACTGCATATGAACTCAGACACACACACATCCACAGATGTAAATAAACGTCTCATATTCAAACACGTTACATCACGATAATACAGTAGGGCAAAACTGTGTGAATCACCAGCCTTCACACGTTGATGCAATGTACATCCTACACTGTACGCATTTGTGCATACACCTCACACATGCACCCGCAAACACGCACGCACGCACGCACGCAAACACGCACGCACGCACACACACACACACACACGCACACAGAGTAATTATGTGAGTTGATTTCATGCTGGTTGGTTGAAAAGTGGTATTTTCATGGATGTAGGTACACTTGGTCACACAGTATGTAAAATGTTTTACTGAGACAACACTGGACTGTGTGTGTGTGTGTGTGTGTGTGTGTGTGTGTGTGTGTGTGTGTGTGTGTGTGTGTCTACTCAGGGCATCAATGTGAAGAGGTCTCAGAGATCCAACGACAAGGTCAGAAACAGACACAAGACCGGGACCAAGGTAAAGGGTCTAGGACCGACATGAAATATACAACGTGTGTGTGGATATGAGTCAGTGTGAGACTTAGTTTCAGGGGCTCTCTAGTGATTCTACGGTCTTACAGTTGGTGAAGAGGCATATTGAAGTGTCTAGTATTGTCTGTTTTATTATGGGAAACAACACTAGCTATTTGTTAGCCTGAGCGGTATCTCTCTGTGGCTACACTAACCTATATCCCTCTCCTCCCCGAAGTGAAGCGTCTGATTTGTGGAATCACCAGTGTAGCACACAGACTTCACAGTAAGATAAGATTTATTCATTTCAGCTTTTCACTTCTCTTTTGTAAAATATAGATGGATGGTGGCAAGGGAGGGAGGTAGGGAAGGGATAAGATATAGAGTGCTGCGTTGACGCTGAGGACAGCAGAGAGGAGTGAGAGTTAGAGCGAGAGAGAGAGAGCAAGAGAGAGATAGCGAAATAGAGTGAAAGACGATATTACCATTCCTGATTACTTTTTACAACTCAGAATTTTTTGTCTGTCATAGTCAAGTGTGGTATGTGTGAGTGTATTTTCTGTGTGTGTGTGGTACACATACTTAGCGTGACAGGATGTGTATTTTCTGTGTGTTCAATCAAGTCCATTTGAAAACATTTATAGGAATAGATTCTTTGTAGAGCTAAATACATTTAGTGATTTGTGACATTCTGTCTATCCAGACCAACGTCCTACAGTAAAACCTATATGGGCCTTTAGCTTGTCAGCGGGGGCATATTCAATATGAGTGTGCTCATGCATTGAGTTTATTGAGTTTGTTTTGTCTGATTTCACATGGCTACAGATGAAAAACAATCTGTTTACCTTCCATTTTGGACTTATTTTATTGTACTGATCAACAACATTTGCATAGAATAAGTAATTTTTATTTTATAAAAGTGTGTGCTGTCTCTTTAAGACGAATGACATCATTCACACACAAAGTCTGTTCCAGGCTTGAGCAAATATGATATTGACTGGGAGAGACGTGAGGCGGGGGAGACGAAGTGAATGAATAACGTTTGTGGTAGCAATCAGCTTTGTTATGAGCAAAATGTTCCTTTATGGTTTGCATATTATCGCAAACAAGGTACTAGGGTTGGCTTCAGCTGTAAGCTAGCAAGGAACGTTAGCCTACAAAGCTGGAAGCGGTATCTTCTTGCATAGTTGTGTTCCGTACTGAACATTGTTTTGGGAACAGTAATTAGTAGATTCAACATCTCTACATGCTGTGTAGCATTATTCAAGTGTGTTAACTTCTGTGCAGTGTGAGTGGTGATGCAGCCCAGACTCCCAGTGATTGCGGTGTTTCCTCAGGACAGGCTAGAGCTAGAAATAAGTGGAGCAGGCACGGTGCTCTCGTGCTACAAGGGGACAATCAGTAGACGACATGAGACACATTTGACAAAAGTACCAAAAGTAACACACATTCTTGTACCAAACCATGTTTAATGTTCTAGTATCGTGAAAGTACATACGTTTCCTCAAGAAAGTGTGTTTGTGAGCAGGAATGTATTGTCTTCAAGGAGTGTGTGCATGTATCTGCTGGAGTGTTTGTGTTTGCATGTGAGTGTGTAAGCAGGGGTGTGTGTATCTGTGGGAGTGCACCTGCAGTGTTCGGCATTTTGCGGGTGTGTATGATCTATATGTCTTCAGGAGAGTGTGTCTGCAGGAGTTTGTGTGTGCAGTGTTTGCGGGTAGATTCTGGGCTTATATGGGGAGCGTGGTAGACAGCATGTCTGAAGCTTATGCAGGGATTTTCTCTGTAGGCCTATTTCTCTTATTTTTTTCCCATAATTATCAGTATTTGTCCTGTATTCTCTGTATTCCTACACAACAGGGAATTTCTGTCTGTTCACGTAAAAAATATTTTCTATATGTGATGTGAGTTTGAGGTTTGAGCAATGGAAATGAGAGCTTGTGAAGATACCTTTTAGTTTTCATCTGTTCCAGGAAGTGTGTGTGTGTGTGTGTGTGTGTGCGAGCGCAGGTGTGTTTGAGGGGATGAGAGAGTGTTTGCCTGTCTCAGTGAGGACAGTAACACTGGGAGCCATATCCCCTGGAGGCTCTTACTTTAGCCAGGAAGCAGAACATTGCAGTAGTGTTAAGTAGCTTGTAATTACAGTGAAAAGACACAGTTCTAAGTAGAGAGAGGAATGGAATTAGACTATATACGTTAGCTTCTAAAAAAGAAAGAAATAAGAAATGAAATGTTTAAAAGTGTTTCTGACCTTATTGTATGCAATTGCAACACTGTTAGCTAGCAAGCTATTTGCCAGAATGCCGGCAAATGCACACGGTGTTGTGACTGGATACCATAGTGTACATTTTACGTTAGTCTATTTTCTGAAGAATGAAGACATCGGACAGCAGTGGCTGCTTTCATTTCAAGTGGACAGGCTGCACCGAAAATTACAATCATGTCTCGTCTGTGCAGTGCACATTTGGAATGAAGTTGCTTTATTAACTAGGGAGAACATTCAATGGGTATTGCCAGGAAGCTAATCCTGAAGACGGATGCTGTACCTTCATTGACAGTGAATCCTGCAAGTGCTGACCGTAACATAAGTATCAGAGTTTGATGAGTCTGACACGGTAGCCAACATTTTGGGGAGGATCCGGGGGGCTAACATGAGATAATGCAACTGTGGCTGTGGCTGCTTTTGACTTGTGAATTATATATTTTCTGTAATAAACCTGATAGTCACTATGTGTTTTTTTGCGGTGTGTATAGTATTTGTAAATCACCCCTGAAAATCGTATTTTGCCATTCGAGTGTGTGGGTTGTTGTCTTACAGTTGATGCAGCTTTTGTCATTGGGGCTAATCATGATGATTAGGGAGGGGGTTATTAGTATTTCACTTTCCAAATCCTTACACTTCAACGAGGTCACCTTGATCCAGCGCCGTATGTGGGGAGGCTGTGCTTGCTGTCCATCCCAGGACCCTTTTCTGTCCAGTGTGATAGGCCTAACAAGGAAGAGGCAATTGCTGGATTTGTCTCCTGCTTCAGTCTTGGGGATGACTGAAGCTAAGTGGGTGACTGAAGCCTGCTTGATTGAAGCAGGGTACATGGGTCAATCCCCATGCCATTACAACACCGCTCCCAGCCTATACCGTTGACACCAGGCAGGATGGGAACCGGGATTCGTTGGACCAGGCAATGTTTCTCCACTCCTCAATTGATCGCGTGCACACTGGAGCCACTTCTTTTTGTTTTTAGCTGATAGGAGTAGAACCCGGTGAGCTCATCTGCTGAAATAGCCCATCCGTGAAAAGAATGGATGAGTTGTGCATTCCGAGATGCCGTTCTACACACCACTGTTCTCCTTTGTCCTGTCATCAACAAGGTTTTTTTTGCCCACAGGACTGCCGCTGACTGGATGTTTTTTGTTTGTCGCACCATTCTTGGTAACCCCTAGACACTGTCATGCGTGAAAATCCCAGGTTTCTGAAATACTGTAAATGTCAGGCCTGGCACCGATGGTCATAGCACGCTCAAAGACACTTAGGTAACTCATTTAGCCCATTCTAACATTCAATTGAACAGTAACTTAATGCCTTGATGCCTGTCTGCCTGCTTTATATAGCAAGCCACTGCCACGGGACTCACTGTCTGTAGGAGCAAAACATTTTCAAGAACGGGGTGGTGTACCTAATAGACTATTAGGCTTATAGTAAAAAAAAAAAAAGTGTTCGGATGGGGTCCTGCACATTGTAGGGAGTCTGTGTGCCTACATTTCATTTGGGAAGTATTCTGACCCCTTCACTTTTTCGACATTTTGTTACGTTACAGCCTTATTCTAAAATGGGTGAAATAAAAAACAAATCCTCATCAATCTACACAAAGTACCCCATAATGACAAAGCAAAAACAGGTTTTTAGAAGAAATGTGCTAATTTATAAACAATAATAAACAGAAATACCTTATTTACATAAGTATTCAGACCCTTTGCTATGAGACACAAAATGAGCTCAGGTGCTTCCTGTTTCCATTGATGATCCTTGAGCTGTTTCTACAACTTGATTGGAGTCCACCTATGGCAAATTCAATTAATTGGACATGATTTGAAAAGGCATACACCTGTCTATATAAGGCCCTACATTTGACAGTGCATGTCAGTGCAAAAACCAAGCCATGAGGTCAAAGGAATTGTCCATAGAGCTCAATGGAGAGATATGGGGAAGGGTACCAAAAAAAATCAACAAAAATCTACAGCATTGAAGGTCACCAAGAACACAGTGGCCTCCATCATTCTTAAATGGACAATGTTTGGAACCACCAAGACTCTTCTTAGACCTGGCCGCCAGGACAAACTAAGCAATCGGGGGAGATGGGCCTTGGTCAGGGAGGTGACCAAGAACATGATGGTAATTCTGACAGAGCTCCAGAGTTCCTCTGTGGAGATTGGAGAACCTTCCAGAAGGACAACCATCTGTGCAGCACTCTAACAATCAGGCCTTTATGGTAGGGTGGCCAGACGGAAGCCACTCCTCAGTAAAAGGCACATGACAGCCCGCTTGGAGTTTGCCAAAAGGCACCTAAAGGATTCTCAGACCATGAGAAAGAAGATTCTCTGATCTGATAAAACCAAGATTGAACTCTTTATCCTGAATGCCAAGCATCACGTCTGGAGGAAACCTGGCACCATCCCTAAGGTGAATCATGGTGATGGCAGCATCATGCTGTGGGGATACTTTTCTACGGCAGGGACTGGGAGACAGGATTGAGGGAAAGATGAACGGAACAAAGTACAGAGAGATCCTTGATGAAAGCCTGCTCCAGAGGCTCAGGACTTCAGACTGTGGCGAAGGTTCACCTTCCAACAGGAAAATGACCCTAAGTACACAGCCAAGATAATGCAGGAGTGGCTTCGGGACAAGTCTCTGAATGTCCTTGAGTGGCCCAGCCAGAGCCCTGACTTGAACCCGATCGATCAGACATCTCTGTTGAGACCTGAAAATAGCTGTGCAGCGACCCTCTCCATCCAACCTGAAAGAGCTTGAGAGGATCTTCAGAAAAGAATGGGAGAAACTCCCCAAATACAGGTGTGTCAAGCTTGTATTGTCATTCCCAATACGACTTAAGGCTGTAATCGCTGCCAAAGGTGCTTCAACAAAGTACAGAGTAATTGACCTGAATAATTGTATATTTCTGTTATTTTCTTTCGCAAAAAAATATAAAACACTGTTTTTTCTTTGTTATTATGGGGTATTGTGTGCAGATTGGTGAATTGAATCCGTTTTAGAATAAGGATGTAATAAAAAATGTTGGAAAAAGGGGTCTGAAAACTTTCCGAATGCACTGTATATTAGGCTGTGATATATTTTTTCTGTCAAATGATGTCTCACCATTATTTCTGAAGAGTGTTCATTTTGACAAATATTTTGGCTATGCTGGCCTATTGTAAAATGTAAAATAAATGTCTGATCAATATATGCAATTCGGAACATATTGTCAGCTATATTGCTAATGAAGAGGCATCAATAAATTGACCAGTACACTTATTGTATGCTGTTTTTATGTACAGTGCCTTCAGAAAGTATTGACACCAGATTACTTTTTACACATTTAGTTGTGTTACAGCCTGAATTTAAAATGGATTCAATATAGATTTTTTTGTCACTGGTCTACACACAATACCCCATAATGTCAAAGTGTAATTAATGTTTTTCGGAATTTGTAAAAATGAATTAAAAAGGAAAAGCTGAAATGTCTTGAGTCAATAAGTATTCAACCCCTTTATTATGGCAAGTCTAAATTAGTTCATATAATAAGTTGCATGGACTCTGTGTGCAATATTAGTGTTTAACATGATTTTTGAATGACTAGCTCATCTCTGTACCCCACACATACAGATAATTGTAAGGTCCTTCAGTCGAGCAGCAAATTTCAAACACAGATTCAATAACAAAGACCAGGGAGGTTGTCCAATGCCTCACTAAGAAGGGGACCAAAAAAAAGAGGCAATGAATATCCCTTTGAGCATGGTGAAGTTATTAATTACACTTTTGATAGTGTGTCAATACACCCATTCACTACAAAGATACAGGCGTCCTTCCTGACTTAGCTGCCGGAGAGGAAGGAAACTGCTCAGGTATTTCACCATGAGGCCAATAGTGACTTTAAAATAGTTACAGAGTTTAATGGCTGTGATATGAGAGAACTGAGGTTGATCAACAAGATTTTTAGTTACTACACAATACTAACCCAATTGACATAGTCAAAAAAAGAAGGAAGCTTGTACAGAATATAAATATTTTACACATTTAAAGTAATACTGCAAACAATGTGGCAAGGTAATACACTTTTTGTCCTAAATACAAAGTGTTATGTTTAGGGTAAATCCAATACAACACATTACTGAGTACCACTCTCCATATTTTCAAGCATAGTGGTGACTGCATCATGTTATGGGTGTGCGTGTAATCGTTAAGGACTGGGAGTTTTTCAGGATAAAAAAAAGAAACAGAATGCAGCTAAGCACAGGCAAAATCCTAGAGGAAAACCTGGTTCAGTCTGCCTTCCACCACCCACTTGCAGATTAATTCAACTTTCAGCAGGACAATAATCTAAAACACAAGACCAAATCTACACTGGAGTTGCTTACCAAGAAGACAGTGAATATGCCTGGGTGGCCGAGTTACAGTTTTGACTTAATTCTACTTGAAAATCTATGGCAAGACATGGAAATCTTTGTCTAGCAATGATCAAAAACCAATTTAGAGCTTGAACAATTTTAAAAAGAATAATGTGCAAATGTTTCACAATCCAGATGTGGAAAGCTCTTCGAGACTTACCCAGAAAAACTCACAGCTTTAATTGCTGCCAAAGGTGTTTCTACAAAGTATTGACTCAGGGGTGTGAATACCTACGTAAATTATTTCTGTATTTCATTTTCAATAATTTGTGGCAAAACATTTGAAAAAACATATTTTCACTTTGTCATTATGGAGTATTATGTGTGAGAAAAACTTTTAAAATTTGTCTGAAACATCAACATGTAAATTAAGTCAAGAGTTATGAATGCTGTCTGAAGGCACTGTACATTCCCTTATGTCTAAGCTTCTAAGGTGATTTACTAATTCTTGTGAAGAAGTGTATAAGTGAACTGTATTCTGTAATTAGGTACAAAACAATAGAATTGCAATTGGGTATTGCTGCTGTTTGTCTGATATTCAACAGTCCATGATCTGTTGACCATGAGGGCACTTTGCAGAGAAAATGGGTTGAGGCATACTATTTATGCTCAGAATGACATGTTGCCCATTGTTTACCTCGTCATTAATGACATGTGGCCAATTGTTTAGCTTGTTACCTGGCAACGACCAAAAGGAGCTGTCAGTCAAGGCAAGCTCATGAATAAAAACTCCCCCCCCCCCCACTCAGCCTATTCTTTCGGGCTTCCTGGTAGTTAGAGATGAGAGAAAAGATGCCATTTCTTAAATTCTGAGCATTTTCTAGTGTAAAAATATTATGGGTGTGTCACGATCGTCGTAATGATTGGACAAAGGTGCAGCATGGTAGGCGTCCTTTAATAACTGAACACCGAACAAAAACAACAAACTACCAAACGAAACGTGAAGCTACTGGTGTGCACACAGGCAAGATCCCACAAAACACAATGGGGATAATGGCTACCTAAATATGATCCCCAATCAGAGACAACGATAAACAGCTCTTTCTGATTGGGAACCACACCATACCAGGCCAACATAAAATCATTAATCACCTAGATGACCCACCCTAGTCACTATCACGCGCCAACCAACACAGAGAATAAATGGCTCTCTATGGTCAGGGCATGACATGGTGACGTTTTGGTCATTCAAAGGTTATTTTTACTAGCGAAATAGCTTGACTGGGCAGGACCTTAAAGTTTTGGGATAGAAAAAAATGTCTACCATTGGGATTGAACACGCAAATATCGGATCCAGAGTAATGGGATTATGTTTTAGCAAAACCCAAGCCTATTTGATGTTAACAGCACTCACTGTTGTCCCTAGTGGCCAGATTTGAGGGCATTTTCTGGCGCCTTCAGGACATGGACAGACATGCTATTTTAAAGTCAATCTTGCTGTATGTTCAGACAACAGATACTGCCTAGGATTAATATTATTATTATATCTTATTATATCTTATTCTGGATCATCCAAATGCTCTCTAGCAAACTTCAGACGGGCCTGGACATGTACTGGCTTAAGCAGGGGGACACGTCTGGCACTGCAGGTCCCTGGCGGCGTAGAATGTTACTGATGGTAGGCTTCGTTACTTTGGTCCCAGCTCTCTGCAGGTCATTCACTAGGTCCCCCCGTGTGGTTCTGGGATTTTTGCTCACCGTTCTTGTGATCATTTTGACCCCACGGGGTGAGATCTTGCGTGGAGCCCCAGATCGAGGGAGATTATCAGTGGTCTTGTATGTCTTCCATTTCCTAATAATTGCTCCCACAGTTGATTTCTTCAAACCAAGCTGCTTACCTATTGCAGATTCAGTCTTCCCAGCCTGGTGCAGGTCTACAATTTTGTTTCTGGTGTCCTTTGACAGCTCTTTGGTCTTGGCCATAGTGGAGTTTGGAGTGTGACTGTTTGAGGTTGTGGACAGGTGTCTTTTATTCGGATAACAAGTTCAAACAGGTGCCATTAATACAGGTAACGAGTGGAGGACAGAAGAGCCTCTTAAAGAAGAAGTTACAGGTCTGTGAGAGCCAGAAATCTTGCTTGTTTGTAGGTGACCAAATACTTATTTTCCACCATAATTTACAAATAAATTCATTAAAAATCCTACAATGTGATTTTCTGGAATTTTCTTTCTCATTTTGTCTGTCATAGTTGAAGTGTACCTCATATTTTTAAGTGGGAGAACTTGCACAATTGGTGGCTGACTAAATACTTTTTTGCCCCACTGTATATGTTGTATTTCTTTCCCACTATGATATCAGGACAACCTTCCAGCTGACAAAACTGTACAGTCCCTTGTAGTAAACTTGTAGATGATTCACTATTATATTCAAAATATAAATCTCCAAAATATAATGTTTTATTTTGTAAGCCAGCAAAGCAACATCCAACAACATCCAGCTTTGCTATTTATTACCTGTCCAGGGGGTTGGTGGTGTATTTGAGAAGGAGATTGTTGCATTATGAGAAGGTTACTGTACACAGGCATTGCGTCCCTATACTCTAGTCCTCCAGTATCAGGTGAGATTGTCTGGGGCTACAACACAAATGTGTGCTGTTGGGAGTACTGGAGGACTGGAGTTGGGAAACACTGCCCTATATAATGTTTTTGTAGTGATCAATATAGGGAAGTAGTTCTTTATTTTTACTATTTTCTACATTGTATAATTAGAGTGAAAACAAACTATGAAATAAAACATTTGGAATCATGTAGTAACCCAAAAAGTGTTGAACAAATCTAAATATATTTAATAATTTTGAATCTTCAAAGAAGCCACCCTTTGCCTTGATGACAGCTTTGCACACTCCTGACAATCTCTCAACCAGCGTCATGAAGTAGTCACCTGGAAAGCATTTCAATTAGCAGATGTGCCTTGTTAAAAGGTCATTTGTGGAATTTCTTTCATTCTTAATATGTTTGAGCCAATCAGTTGTGTTGTGACAAGGTAGGGGTGGTATACAGAAGATAGCCCTATCTGGTAAAAGACCAAGTTCATATTATGGCAGGAACAGTGCAAATAAGCAAAGGGAAATGACAGTCCATCATGACTTTAAGACATGAAGGTCAGTCAATCCGGAAAATGTCAAGAACTTTGAAAGTTTCTTCAAGTGCAGCCGCAAAAACCATCAAGCGCTATGATGAAACTGACTCTCATGAGGACCGCCACAGGAAAGGAAGACCCAGAGTTATCTCTGCTGCAGAGGAAAAGTTCATTAGAGTTACCAGCCTCAGAAATGGCAGCCTAAATAAATGCTTCACAGAGTTCAAGAGTTTTTATATACTTATTTAACCTTTATTTAACTAGGCAAGTCAGTTAAGAACAAATTCTTATTTACAATGACGGCCTACCAAAAAGCAAAAGGCCTCCTGCAAGGATGGGGGCCCGGGATTAAAAAATAAAAAATAAATACAACATAAATATAGGACAAAACATACATCACAACAAGAGAGACACTACATAAAGAGCGACCTAAGACAACAACTTAACAGCAAAACATGACAACACAGCATGGTAGCAACACAACATTACAACAACATGGTAGCATCACAACATGACCACAACATGGTAGCAACACAACATGGTAGTTCATGTAACAGACACATCTCAACATCAACTGTTCAGAGGAGACTGCATGAAACAGGCCTTCATGGTCGAAATGCTGTAAAGAAACCACTACTAAAGGACGCCAATAATAAGAGGAGACTTGTTTGGACGAAGAAACACGAGCAATGGACATCAGACCGGTGGAAATTTGTCCTTTGGTCCGATGAGTCCAAATTGAAGATTTTTGGTTCCAACCACCGTGTCTCTGTGGGTGAACGGATGTTCTCCGCATATGTATTAACCACCGCAAAGCATGGAGGAGGAGGTGTTATGGTGTGGGGGTGCTTTGCTGGTGCCATTGTCTGTGATTTATTTCGAATTCGAGTCACACTTAACCAGCATGGCTACCATAGCATTCTGCAGCGATACGCTTAGTGCTTAGTGGGACTCATTTGTTTTTCAACAAAACAATGACCCAACACACCTCCAGGATGTGTAAGAGCTATTTTACCAAGAAGGAGAGTGATGGAATGCTGTATCAGATGACCTGGCCTCCACAATCACCGACCTCAACCGAATTGAGATGGTTTGGGATGAGTCGGACTGCAGAGTGAAGGAATAGCAGCCAACAAGTGCTCAGCATATGTGGGAACTCCTTCAAGACTGTTGGAAGAGCATTCCAGGTGAACCTGATTGAGAGAATGCCAAGAGTGTGCAAAGCTGTCATCAAAGCAAAGGTTGGCTATTTGAAGAATCTCAAATATAAAATATATTTTGATTTGTTTAACATTGCTTTGGTTACTACATGATTCCATATGTGTTATTTCATAGTTTTTATGTCTTCAGTAATATCCGACAATGTAGAAAATAGTAAAAATTCAGAAAAACCCTTGAATTAGTAGATGTTCTTATCAAAGCACAATGCAAGACCCAGTTGCAGACACAGGAGGCAGATGGTTGGAGTCTTACAATGTTTATGAATCCAAAAAGTGGTAGGCAAGAAAATGGCCATGTACAGGCCAAAGGTCAAAACCAGTTCAGAGTCCAATAGGTACCGAAGGGCAGGCAGATTCAAGGTCAGGGTAGGCAGGATGATCAGGCAGGCGGGAAAGTAGTCCAGAGTCAGGCAGTGGTCAAAACCGGGAAGACTAGCAAAAGAAAATAGAAAAGGAGTATGGGGAAAAACACGCTGGTTGACTTGACTAAACATACAAGACGAACTGGCACAGAGAGACAGGAAACACAGGGATAAATACACTGGGGAAAATAATCGACAATCACAGGGAAACAGATCAGGGCGTGACATTTCTAAAACTTTTAACCGGTAGTGTATGTTGTATGATACAGGATACATTTGAAAAAGAGACCTAGGTCTCAAGTCTTTTTACCATTATTTAACTAGGCAAGTCAGTTAAGAACAAATTATTTTCAATGTCAGCCTAGGAACAGTGGGTTCACTGCCTTGTTCAAGGATAGAACAACAGATTTTTACCTTGTTAGCTCAGGGGATGCGATCTCACAACATTCCGGTTACTAGCCCAAAACTTTAACCACTAGGCTACCTGCCGCCCCAGTATGTATTTGATGCTAAAATAAAGGTTTAAAAGTTAAATGAAAGGTTATACATAGTGTATATATATACTGTGTATATATATATATATATTTTCAGGTCTCTTCAGAGACGTTTGATGGGGTTCAAGTCCGGGCTCTGGCTGGGCCACTCAAGGACATTCAGAGACTTGTACCGAAGCCACTCCTGCATTGTCTTGGCTGTGTGCTTAGGGTCATTGTCCTGTTGGAAGGTGAACCTTCACCCCAGTATGAGGTCCTGAGTG
This sequence comes from Oncorhynchus clarkii lewisi, assembly GCF_045791955.1. Taxonomy (NCBI): domain Eukaryota; kingdom Metazoa; phylum Chordata; class Actinopteri; order Salmoniformes; family Salmonidae; genus Oncorhynchus; species Oncorhynchus clarkii. Next base: position 31,442,811 of record NC_092169.1, on the reverse strand, counting down.
CTCTGGAGCCGGTTTTCATGAAGGATCTCGCTGTACTTTGCTCTGTTAATCTTTCCCTCGATCCTGTCTAGTCTCCCAGTCCCTACTGCTGAAAAACATCCCCACAGCATGATGCAACCACCATCATGCTTCATCATAGGGATGGTGCCAGGTTTCCACCAGATGTGAGATTTGACATTCAGGCCAAAGAGTTCAATCTTGGTTTCAACAGATCAGATACACTTGTTTCTCATGGCCTGAGAGTCCTTAAGGTGCCTTTTGGCAAACTCCAAGCGGGCTGTCATGTGCCTTTTACTGGGTAGTGGCTTCCGTCCGGCCACTCTACCACAACGGCTTGATTGGTGGAGTGCTGCAGAGATGGTTGTCCTTATGGAAGGATCTCCCATCTCCACAGAGGAACTCTGGAGCTCTGTCAGAGTGACCATCAGGTTTTTGGTCACCTCCCTGAACAAGGCCATTCTCACCCTTCTGTGTTCAGACATGTTTTGGTACCCTTCCCCAGATCTGTGCCTCTACACAATCCTGTCTCGGTTTTCTACCGTCAATTCCTTTGACCTCATGGCTGGGTGTTGGATCTGACATGCACTGTCAACTGTGGTACCTTATATAGATAGATGTGTGCCTTTCCAAATCTTGTCCAATCAATTGAATTTACCACAGGTGGACTCCAATCAAGTTGTAGAAACATCTCAAGGATGATCAATGGAAACAGGGTGCACCTGAGCTCAATTTCATGTCTCATAGCAAAGGTTCTGAATACTTATGTAAATACATTTTCCTTATTTATAAATTTGCTAAAATGTGACTGACCACCTTGTTCCGGTCTTATGTAGCAACATTTTAAACTCTGTTGTTTACATTTGATAAAAGTAGAGACACAGCGTTACAAAATGGTATATCGTTCACTGCATTTTGAAGAACAATGGGAAAGTTGATAAACTTGTAACCTCACTTCTGAGAAAATGGCCTTTGAATATTTTGGGACTACTGCTGGAGAGCTCTCTTTTGCCAGCCCCACCCATCTCTTTAAGGATTCACATGTGAGGTCATGTGCTAAACAGTGAGTAGTGTAGTAAAGATTAAGACTAAAAGTGGTAAAAGCAATAGCCTAAAATCAGTGGTGGAAAAAGTACCCAATTGTCAAACTTGAGTAAAAGTAAACATAACTTAAATACTTTACACCACTGCCAACAATAAGGAAAAATTCCAGGTAAACAGAAAGTGTCCAGATAAAAATATGTTATAAATATTAGATGACGCTTACCCAGACACACTTGTCTATATTGATGGGTCATATGAAAGAAATGCTGTAACACCAGCCACATCTTGCTAAGTGGATGGGTTTCTCCAGAAAGTGTAAACGGTACAGCCAAATGGTTACGTGCATAGTACCAATATCAGATATAGATAGTGTCAATATAAATCAAATAATATACAGTATGTACAAGAACAATATCAATAATGATATCAGTGATAGATGAGGTGTGATAGAGTGATAGATATGCATACAATCAGGGGTAAAGTGGCTGAGCAGCAGAAAAAAAAGTCATTTGAATAGAGGCACTGCAGATAATGCTTATGACTGGTCCGTCTGAACCACGCATGAACAAGGGAATCTATATTTGGAAAGCCTGTTTCTGTCCTGCCCTTGACTTTGGTGCAGGGCATGTGATGTCCATAGCCTCTTTGTCGCTAAACTCCCGGATCTTCTCAAAAAGATACGTTTGTCTAGCTGTGTCCAGTCCAGGTGGTGCTTGAACAGGCAGACCATCTATGGGAAGAAGGATGTCCACGTTGCACAGCAGTTGAAACCTGGTCCCGAACGCTCCTTGGCGACAACAACACCAGGCTCCAGAGCATCGAAGCTGTTAAACAGGAAATAACAAAAACAAATATGTGAGATCAATAAATGTAGTGTCAATCATGTTGGAGGTAAGTTAAATAATCAAAACGTTGTTTATGCTTTACATACCAAGTGTTGTCATCGATTCCTTGTGGTGACACCACACCGCTGCTTTTGTCACATGGGATGGCAGCAGCTTTCCACCAAAGTGTTTGTGTCCTGGGTGGCTTCGTGGTAATACTCTTGCATTATCCTCTGCATAGTTGTTGATGAAGTTCACAACTCGCTGCAAGTCCACATGCTTCAGGTGTAACTTGTCCATGCTTGGGCCAGCTCTCTTTTTGATTGGAGGCATTAGATAATTCTCCTTGTATGAATGGTGGAGGAGAGTCAGGTGTGTTCTACTGATGCTTAAAGACAAATTCCAGATACAAATATTCTGTAATTATTATACAATAGATAGCCATAATCACCGTCAGACTCACCTGGCTAACTTGATGGGTCATGTAATCCCCTGGTGAAGTGGAGTATTTTGTTTAGACATGCTAGCTAGACAATTAACCATAAACCCAATCCATAGAGTACTAGCAATACAAACCGATTGTCGTAGCTAGCTAAAGTTAACCAAATAAGTTAAATGTTAGCTAACTTAGTTAGCTAGCTAACATTAGGTTATAACTAGCAATGCAAAATGGCATTCTGAGATAACACTGCTACACACAGATTATAAACGTAATGTTAGCTAGCGAGCCAGCCATCGAACGTCAGCTCGCTAGCTAACAGTAAGCTTTAACTTGGGGTCTTTTGTTTAGACATGCAGCTGGCTAGCTAGCTAAACAAACAATGAACCATAATCCCAATCCATAGAGTACTAGCAATACAAACCGATTGTCATATCTAGCTAAAGTTAACCAAATATGTTCAATGTTAGCTAATTGAGTTAGCTAGCTAACATTAGGCTATAATTAAGCAATAAGGCCAATATACCATGGCTAAGGGATGTTCTTAGGCACGATGCAAATTTGAGTTTCTGGACACAGCCCTTAGCTGTGGTATATTGGCTATATACCACAAACCCCTGAGGTGCATTATTGCTATTATAAAATGGTTAATTAGAGCAGTTAAAATAAAGGTTTTGACATACCCATGGTATGCGGTCTGATATACCATGACTGTAAGCCAATCAGCATTCAGGGCTTGAATCTCACAGTTTTTAACTAGCAATGTGAAATGGCATTCTGAGATAACATTACTGTACACAGATCATAAACGTAATGTTAGCCAGCGAGCCAGCCATCTAACGTCAGCTAGCTAGTTAACTTCTTGATTCTACTTGAGACGCATATGTCTCAAGTAGGCACCTGAAAATGCAAATGCGCTACGCTAAATGCTAAATGTACTCGTTAAAACTCAAACCTTGATCAAAATTCACAAGCAGGGTATTGAATTAAAGCTACACTCGTTGTGAACCTAGCCAACAAGTCAGATTTTTAAAATGCTTTTCGGCGAAAGCATGAGAAGGTATTATCTGATAGCATGCACCACCTCAAAATGCCTGAATGCGACGTAAACAAAGACTCTGCTTATCCGACGCAGCACAAAACGCAGAAATAAAATATAAAACATTCATTACCTTTGACGAGCTTCTTTCTTGGCACTCCTATATGCCCCATAAACATCACTATTGGGTCTTTTTCTCGTTTAAATCGGTCCATATATACCCAAAATAGCTTTCTATGGAAGCTGTGTCATTCAGAAAAAAACAGCGTTTTTAAACGCTGCGTCATTTTTTAAAATTAAAAAAGTCGATGATAAACTTTCACAAAACACTTCGAAATCCTTTTGTAATCCAACTTTAGGTATTAGTAAACGTTTATAATCTATCAAAATGATTACAGGGCGATGTATATTCAATAGCTCCTCGTCTGCAAATCAATGGCTGCCATTGTCCACATTTACAGCGTCCTGGTGGAGACTGGAAGAAACGGATGCCAGATACTTGGATTTTCCAACAAAAAATTCAATTGAAAATGACGACAATGGCGACATCGTGTGGAATTTGTATGAATTGCATGCAGGTCGATATTAAATTTTGTCCTCTTTTAACAACCCATGAAAGTGACTTATGGAAATTATTTTTAGCTTTCAGAGAGCAGTTTTTCTTGCGTTTTTCAATGAAACACACGATCTGTTATAGTCACAGCCGTGATTTAACCAGTTTTAGAAACTTTTGTTTTCTATCCACACATACTAATCATATGCATATACTATATTCCTGGCATGAGTAGCAGGACGCTGAAAAGTTGCGTGATTTTTAACAGAATGTTCGAAAAAGGAGGTGGTAGAAGTAAGAGTTAATTAACAGTAAGCTTTAACAAAATTAGAAACATACATTATCTGAAACTGTAGCTAGACTCTTACCCGTATACATGGATGAACGCTTCACGGCAGACTGCAACCTCTTTCATAATTTGGACACCCTGTGTTGTGTCTGTTTTTGTTTGTACAGCTTGTTTGGCCCATTGTGTCAAGTCACTCTGGTTCACAATGACCATGTGCAATGCCATAAGAATCATCTAGGTTTAGCTCCCACCCAAACGCTGACCTTTTTACTTGCCCTAGCAGAGCTGGTTAGGCTGTTTTCATGTTATCCAGAGCGTTGGTGACTAACTGTAATTAAGCTTTTTTGCTGATGTTTACTGACACCAGACATATTCAACCGATGTTGAGCATTTGTAAATTCATAAGTTATTCTGTGCTCTGGCACAAGAGTCTCTGAAACAGTTGTTGCAGTGACATTCTATTAAAATGGATACTTGCATATTGGAGTCTTTTGTTAAGTTTTGCTATGCAATACATAAAAAAAAGCTGCGTAAAATAGGATTACCTACACATACTGACCAGCTCATATAGACAGAAGCATGCTATATGGCAGACCAATCCAAACTCATCTCTCGGAATGTTCAGCCCACTCATTATCTCAGCCAATCATGGCTAGCGGGAAGGTTGCTGACTTTTTCTGTGGCTTAACCAACTAGGCTCGTAATTTAAACATTATATTTGTATTTACTGAAGGCATACACGTTTGTTATTAAGGCACATGACAGTTCACATGTCGAGAAGGCATTTCTGCCAAGAAACGCATTTTGATTTAAAAAAAGTTTATGCTCAAACAGCTCTCCTGTGAAGTAGTGACCCGCGACATACGCCTAGATTCCTGAAACGGATCACAAGTACAAAAAAATCCGTTTTTGCTTCGTCATTATGGTGTGTGTAGATTGAGTTTTTTAAATTTTTTATATTGAATCCATTTTAGAACAAGGCTGTAACGTAACAAAACATTTCCAAATTGGGAAAAAGGGAAGGGGTCTGAATACTTTCCGAATGCACTGAGGCATTTTGAGATGCTAGCCAGAGACTATGGTTATCCTTCCTGTCTGTAAGTATTTAGAAGAGAGAAATTAAGCTGTATTCAGAGGCTGTACTGAGAGGCTTTAGAGAGAGGAGACAGGAAGTAAAGACCACTGGATGTACACTGAGACTTACATGTGAACAAGGTTTTAACCGCATTACCACCACCTTGAGAGTTAGCTCCTATCCTCAGCACAGGTGTGTGTGTGTGATTGAGTGGTGCGTGTGGTGCGTGTGTGTGTGACATTTCACTCACTGAGTGGGTGTGTAGAGAATGATTATAGAACTCTGTGTTATATTCTAGAATTGTCTCCTTCTGTAATTCTCAGTGTTGTATTGTAAGTTCAGAGGACTAAGCAGTGATACGCTGACCTCTCCTTGGCCATTGCTGTTTGTGTGTGCGTGTGCATGTGTGAGAGAGAGAGAGAGAGAGAGAGAGAGAGAGAGAGAGAGAGAGAGAGAGAGAGAGAGAGAGAGAGAGAGAGAGAGAGAGAGAGAGAGAGAGAGAGAGAGAGACTTTTGACTTTTGGTCTTTCTTTATTGAAACATTCTCAATTCATTTAAAACTCACCCCCCCACTCCTAAAATAAAAAATAAATAAAAAAATAAATACAAAATATATCCTGTACTGCATTCATGTACCATACTCATCTTTCCATCTACCACATGATACAAAAACCCATACACAAAAAACCCTCTCCTACAACCGTATATCCAAAACATCTTCCCCAGCAATACAGACAGCCCCCCCAACACACCATATCTCCTCAAACATCTCCACACATTTGATCATTTTATAGAACTCAAACTCAACCCTAAGGCGCGCAGAGACCATCCCATTAAACAGTAGTAAAGGGTCTGTTATCCCCCCACCTTTAACCCTGTTCCTCCTTGTTAGCCAAATAGCTAACTTTGCCTGAGCAAACAGAAAATTCAACAAAACACATTTTTCTTTCTCCTTACTCGAATACCTGTATCCCATTATAAACATCCCAACAGCAAAAACCACCCCCAACCTGTCACACAGACATTCCAACAGAGACATTAATGGCATTAACCTGGTGCACACAGAAAACACATGAATTACAGTTTCTTTCATTTGACAGAAAGGACACCCCTGCCCAATTCCCGGATCAACCCGTGCCAACCAGCTGTTAGTGGCCAGGGCTCCATGAAGAACCCTCCACTGGAGGTCCCCTGACCTCTTTGGTACTGGGGGTTTGTAGAGCGCCCTCCATCTAAAACCCACCATACTCTCCGCCCCACATACCCCCTGCCACTGATGTGCCTTCACTCCTGTTAGGCTTCTAATGCTCCTAACCTTAACGCAGAGGTTGTAGAGGGCTTTACCTCCCACCCCCTCAAACTCCCCCAGGCTCGGAGTGTTAAAATCTAACAAGTCCTCCAGACCCCCTTGCCAGTCTCCAGTCTCTGCCATCACCTGCAGTGGCGGGAACATTGGTGGCCCCTCTCCCTTTGGCCTCTCAAACACCCCCCTTACCGGCTCAGACAGTGCCTCCTGGACCTCCTCCAGGAATCTCTCCAGCAGCCTAAGAGACGTTATTCCTGTTTGTTGCGCCAAGACCTCCGGGGTTTTCCACCCCTCCTCTCCCAGCAGTCTCAGGTCGCCCAGCCTTTGTAAACCCCCTGCCATCAATTGCCTCTGCAGGGTGGCCGACTGAACCGATCTCAAAGGGATGGCTGGGTTGTGGAAGATAGGCTCCTCCCACACCCACTGCCCAGGCTCCACACCCCCTTCTCGTGTGGGCCTTAGCAGCTGCCAGGCCCTCAGCACCGCAGAGTAAAACTCTGAGAGACCTGCTGTACTCAGCCTCTCCAGCTTCATGAGGAACAGCTGCCGGTCCAACCCTAATCCGCCAGCTCTCCTCAGCAGCGCGCATGCTGGTTCCCTCCAGCCAACATCAGTGTGGTACAGCAGTCTCTGCACCGCCTTTAGTCGGAAAGCAGCCATCCTGCTCTCCAGCTCCACCAGGCCCTGTCCTCCTTCGTGGACGGTCATGTACAAAACTGCTGCCTTCAGCCAGTGATGTCCCGACCAAAAGAAGTCCACCAGCTTGCGTTGCAGGTCTGCAAGCAGACCGGCGGGGGGGTTGAGGACAGCCAGTTTATGCCACAAGGAAGATGCCACCAGGTTGTTGATTATCAGCACCCTCCCTCTATATGACACTTGGGACAGGAGCCACCTCCACCTGGCCAGTCTTGACACCACTGCCTGTGACAGCCCCTCCCAGTTCTTGCTGACCCACCTCTCCGAGCCCAGGTACACCCCCAACACTTTAAGCCCTTCACAACCCCACTGCAAACCCCCTGGAAGCAGAGGAGGAGCCCTATCCCCCCATGCCCCACATAACAGAGCTTTGCTCTTTCCCCAGTTTACCTTAGCTGATGAAGCTCCCTCGTACACCTTCAGACTAGTCTCTAGTTCCTGCATATCTTGCCCATCCCTGACCATCACAGAAACATCATCTGCATATGCTGAGACTGCTATTCCTGTCACCACATCCATGCCTGTCCAGCACACTCCCCGCAGTCTCCTGCGTAGCAGTCCTAAAAAAGGCTCAATGGCTAGTGTGTACAGCTGCCCAGATAGAGGGCATCCTTGTCTAATACCCCGTCTCACCCAGACTGGCCTACTGAGCCCCCCTCCCACCTTAACCATACATGACGCCCCAGCATACAACAGCTTCACACAGGTCACAAACCTCTTCCCAAACCCAAACACAGACATCACATTAAACAGATACTCATGATCCACTCTATCAAAAGCCTTCTCTTGATCTAAAGAGACCAGTCCAAAGTTCACATTAGAACCTCTCGACAAGTCCAACATGTCCCTAATCAAGAACAAGTTGTCCGTGATTGAGCGTCCCGGTACACAATATGTCTGGTCCTTGTGTATTATAGAGTCCAGATGGGACTTCAGTCTGTTAGAGAGGACCTTGGCAAAAATCTTGTAGTCCGCACAGAGTAATGCCACAGGCCTCCAGTTCTTAAGTTCACACAAGTCCCCTTTTTTGGGCAGGAGAGTCAGAGCCGCCCGACGGCAGCTCATCGGCAACTCTCCTACCCCGACGCATTCACGCAACACGCAAAATAAATCCTGTCCAATTGTTCCCCAGAATTTTTTGTAAAATTCCACTGGAAGTCCATCGACCCCAGGTGCACGACCGGGGGACATCTGGGTTACTGCCTCTGCCAGTTCATGTGACAACAGAGGAATGTCCATTTCATCCCTCTGTGCCCGAGAGAGCTTAGGGAGTCCTGCGAACAAGACCTGAGCACACATAGGATCACACATTTCTGCCCTATACAATTCAGTATAAAACTCCACAGTCCGCTCCCGCATCTCCCCCACCACAGAGGTCACCCGCCCATCAGACAGCCGTAGACAATGCATACCCTTGGCTTCACTGCTCTGTCTTTCCAAACCAAAGAAGAAGGAGCTGGGAGCATCCATCTCCTTGAGCATGGAGAACCTAGCTCTTACAAGTGCTCCCTTTGCTTTAACCTGGAAAAAACTGCCCAGGTCCCTACGTAATTCGGCTAAGTTAGCCTGGAGGCCTACATTGCCTTGCCCCACCATCTCTACCTCCATCTCACTAATACACCGCTCTAGTTCCCCCAATACTCTCCTAGCCTCTGAGGATGAGAGAGCAGTATACTGTTGACAGAAAAGCCTAATTTGCACTTTCCCCACATCCCACCATTGACTCAGAGACTCATACTCCTCTCTTCGCTGCCCCCATCTTTCCCAAAAAGTCTGGAAACCTGAGCAAAAAGTGGCATCTTGTAAGAGCTTTACATTGAACTTCCAATAAGATGCCTGCCGGGGCCCTGGTGAAATAGACAGCCGAGCCATGGTTATGTGGTGATCCGAAAACCCCACTGGGAGAATGGTAGCACCCAGTAGCCTATTGCTCTGATTCCTGGACATGTAAAAACGATCAAGTCGAGCTGCACTCACCCTAGCCCCAAAAACCTTCACCCACGTATACTGTCTTGTGTTTGGATGTTTAGTTCTCCAAACATCCACTAGGTCAAACTGATTAAAGATATCCCTTAACACTCCCACTGACACTGAATGAGGCTCTTCCCCATTTCTGTCTTTTGTAAAATCCATTGTACAGTTCCAGTCACCTCCGATCACCAGCGTCTCCTCAGGCGCTACTTGTGAGAGTTCCTGTCTAAGACTCCCAAATAGAACCCCTCTTTCTCTCCCTGTGTTAGGCGCATACACATTTATAAAGACAAAACACATGTTGTTAATTTCTGCTTTAACAACAAGCAACCTACCCCTACACACCTCCTTTGAGGAGCAAATTTTTACAGCCAGACCCGGTGCAAAAAGGACTGCCACCCCTGCACTAAGATTTGTCCCATGGCTCAACACACTTGCCCCTTTCCACCAGAGCCCCCAATCAACTTCATTCACCACATCACTATGCGTCTCCTGCAGAAACAACACCTGTACTTTTTTTTGTTTTACATATTCACCCAACACACTCCTCTTTCCCGCATCTCTGGCGCCATTTATATTGAGCGAGCCTACCCGAAGAGTCTCCATAAGAAGTGGGAGAAAAGCCAGCAGAGAAATAGACCAATAGCAAAGCTCAAAAAGCCCCAGTGTCAGTAAGAAATTAAACATTTAAACAGTGTCTGAAGGTAAACCTTTACGCACTGTTGTGACCCACTTCCTCAACCTAAACCGTTTCCTGGGTGAGAGGACACCATGCCCCTCATTTCTCATAGCATGTTGTACTGATCTTACAAACTTTCTAGGATCAGGAAAAAAAGCCTCAAGATTAACTTTTTTCCCCTTAGTCTCATTCAGGAACCTTGTCAGTTCTCTCAACGTGTACTTAGACCCCTCGGGTTGACTGGCTGTCAGCTCCGGGCCAATTGAAGAGGAGTCTGAAAAAAATAACTCCTCATCCTCTTCCTCAGACTCACTTTCCTCCTCTTCTCTATCTCCCACCCTGACCACCTGCCCTTTCTCTCTGGTTAGGGCCTCACCCACAGCAACAGGCAACATTTCCATGGTGCCTTTGTCCACACCCTTTTTCTTTTTCCTCTTGACACCCTCCTCCTCCCCCCCTAATCTCTTACACTTCCCCACTATACTCTCCTCATCCACTAGAATAACCTGACTAGACGCAGTATCATCTGCACCACCCTCCATAGCATGACTAGGGCCAGCCTCAGCTACACCACCCTCCATAGCATGACTAGGCCCAGCATCATCTGCACCACCCTCCATAGCATGACTAGGGCCAGCCTCAGCTACACCACCCTCCATAGCATGACTCGGCTCAGCATTATCTGCACCACCCTCCATAGCATGACTCGGCCCAGCATCATCTGCACCACCCTCCATAGCATGTCTAGGCCCAGCCTCAGCTACCCCACCATCTCTAGCCTGACTAGACCCAGCCTCTGCTTCTCCACCATCTCTAGCCTGACTAGACCCAGCCTCCACTACCCTACCATCTCTAGCCTGACTAGACCCAGCCTCTGCTTCTCCACCATCTCTAGCCTGACTAGACCCAGCCTCCACAACCCTACCATCTCTAGCCTGACTAGGCCCAGCCTCATCTACACCACCATCTCTAGACTGACTAGGCCCAGCCTCTGCTATCTGCATCTCCTTACCCCCTGCATTTTGACCTCGATTTCCCCCACCTGCCGTTGTACCTTCACCTTGTCTATGGCCTTTATGTGGGCACGCAAAACTCTTGTGCCCCAAATCCCCACATTCAAAACACCGTAGACTATCTGTGCTAGCAAAACCGGCATAGAGCCCCTCCCCATGCCTCACTTTAAAATGCACATTTAGCTGTTGCTCATTATTGTTCAGAAACATAAACACTTGCCTCCTGAACGAAACAACGTGCTTAACGGCATCTGCCTGAAAACCTGCTGACAGTACACGGAAACCGCTAGCAAACTTACCAAAACGACTCAGCTCTTTCCTAATTTGATCATCCGTAATAAACGGAGGCAAATTTGCCACTACAACTCTTGTTGAAGGGGTAGAGAGAGGTGAAATTGACACCAACACATCCCTTACAAATATTCCGCTAGCAATTAGCCTACCGACCAAATTAGCCCTTTTCATGAACACAACCACAGCTTTGTTCATTCTAGAAGCAGAATGTATAAACTCAGCTCCTACCTGTTCACCGACCGCGAGCAGAACCTCCTCCACCTTAACTCCGTTCTCAGGAACACACCTGAAACCATGCTGTATCGACAGCGTCTCCTCCGCGCTAGGCTGAGAAGCCATTGCGCACACTACACCTTCCAACCCCCAGGAAAGTTACTCTGTCCTCTTCCACCCTAACTTTGAAAAAAAAACTTGGATACCGCTAAAAAACAAATATTGCATTAACCCTCCACCATAGAAAATAACATGTAAATAAAGGAATCAAGAAAGTTAGTTAGGATAGAGCTTTCCACACCAAACACTCAAACTCCAAAAAACTCCCAGCATGCACCGAGAGAAAGAGAGAGAGAGAGAGAGAGAGAGAGAGAGAGAGAGATAAATGGTCTTCTAAAGGATCCACTTGATTATGTTCAGAGCTTTCTCCCCTCAGCCTTATTTATGCCTGCTCTCCCACCGCCCGGACATACACACATAAATCTACTGCTGCAGAGGCTTCAGGCACACACACACACACACCCTCAATACAAACACACACGGTCCTTTCTTCCATGTTGTCACTCTGGCATTCTTTTACAGTGTCTTGTCTTTTAGGCTCCCACTGAGAAAGAGAGACAAAGAGAGAAAGACAGGAGGTGGGCGAGAGAGGAATTGAAAAAGACAGAGAGAGTGAGCATCTTGTTCAAGGTGAAGCTCGTTGCAGTAATGGGGACAACCAAATCTTTCTCTCTATTCCCTTCTTTCATTCCTTCCTTCCTCTTATTTCAGAAAACCATGGGGTTTTGGAACACTTCAGAAGTGATGATATTTCACATGAAGTTTCACAGGTGATGCCCTGCAAACAGGTCATTAGGGTGTCCCCCAGAATGTCAATTTACATATTTGACACACATGACTGCATTGTTGGGTTAATTATAATTAATTATTATTCAACATGTCCTTACCTGGTTTTGAACTCACAGCCTCTTGGTTCACAGCATTCCAAACTTCCTGCTACGCCACCATGTCTGTATCAGCAACTGATTTCACCTGTATTCCTACACTTTGGACTTCAATGTACATCTCAGCTTTGTTAAAAATATACTAAAGAAAAACTATTATATTTATCATAGAATAATATACCCCTCCAAAATTAGACAACTATGCAGAAAACCCTGTAATTGCCAAAATAAAATGCTTGTGTGTGTGTGTCAGATTAACTCAAATAGTAGTAGAGATGGCACTCTTTTCCAAAGTGATATATTTGATTTAACTAGGGAAGTCAATTAAGAATAAGTTCTTATTTTACAATGACAGCCTACCCCAGGCAAACCCTAATGACGCTGGGCCAATTGTGCGCCATCCTATCGGACTTCCTATCACAGCTGGTTGTGATACAGCCTGGAATCAAACCAGGATCTGTAGTGATGCCTCTAGCACTGAGATGCAGTGCCTTAGACCACTACGGGACTACTACTCGGGAGCCCAAAATGATTGGTAATGAATCTGTAGGGGACTTCTGAGCATGATGCAGACTTTGTTGCGTAGCAGAACAATCAGTGTACCTGAGATTGAGAGTTCAAATCCCAAGTGGGGTCATATTGAACAGTCAGCACTTGGTGGCCATGTCAAATGTAAACATGTTTATACTATTTTAACTGAACAACGTACCACTTACCTTAAAACCCCCATACCATTTCATTATTTCCCTTACAAAATTAAAAAACAAAAATCAACCTTTAAATCGTGTTGAGCTGAAATCTTCAATTGTGAAAACAAAAGAGACACATGTAAGGTCAGTGGTTTTTAGAGTAGAGTAGAGTATTTAGAGTTCACATGTTAACACCACCTTTTCACATGTGAGGAGAATAACATGTTTTCACCTCCCATGTGAATTGCAGTTTCACATGTAAAATCTAATTCATAAATATATTTGATTGTATCTTGTTATGTGGGTCTAAAATGAAGGCTTCAATACAACAACAATGTATACCAGGGGTATTTAACTCTTACCGTATGATGACAGGAGGCACCCACCTGGTGCCCCAGGTCTAAATCAGTCCCTTATTATAGGGTTGAGATTGAGGGGTGTAAACAATAGGAGATATACAGTTGAAGTCATACACACAGGTTGGAGTCATTAAAACTCGTTTTTCAACCACTCCACACATTTCTTGTTAACAAACTATAGTTTTGGCAAGTCAGTTAGGGCATCTACTTTGTGCATGACACAAGTCACAATTGATAACAGACAGATTATTTCACTTATAATTCACTGTATCACGTTTCCACTGGGTCAGAAGTTTACATACACTAAGTTGACTGTGCCTTTAAACAGCTTGGAAAATTCCAGAAAATGATGTCATGGCTTTAGAAGCTTCTGATAGGCTAATTGACATCATTTGAGTCAATTGGAGGTGTACCTGTAGATTAATTTCAAGGCCTACCTTCAAACTCAGTACCTCTTTGCCTGACATCATGGGAAAATCAAAAGAAATCAGCCAAGACCTCAGAAATAAAATGTGTAGACCTCCACAAGTCTGGTTCATCCTTGGGAGCAATTTCCAAATGCCTGAATGCACCACGTTCATCTGTACAAACAATAATACGCAAGTATAAACACCATGGGACCATGCAGCCGTCATAACCTGAAAGGCCATTCAGCAAGGAAGAAGCCACTGCTCCGAAACTGTCCAAAAAAAAGCCAGACTACGGTTTGCAACTGCACATGGGGACAACGATTGTACTTTTTGGAGAATTGTCCTCTGGTCTGATGAAACAAAAAATAGAAATGTTTGGCCATAACGACCATCTTTATGTTTGGAGGAAAAGGGGAGGCTTGCAAGCCGAAGAACACCATCCCAACCGTGAAGCACAGGGGTGGCAGGCGATCATGTTGTGGAGGTGCTTTGCTGCAGGAGGGACTGGTGCACTTCAAAAAATAGATGGCATCATGAGGGAGGAAAATTACGTGGATATATTGACGCAATATCTCAAGACATCAGTGAAGAGCACCAAGTTAAAGCTTGGTTGCAAATGGGTCTTCCAAATGGACAATGACCCCAAGCATACTTTCAAAGTTATGGCTTAAGGACAACAAAGTCAAGGTATTAATGTATTCGAGTGGCCATCACAAAGCCCTGACCTAAATACTATAGAAAATTTGTGGGCAGAAGTGAAAAAGCATGTGCGAGCCAGGAGGCCTACAAACCTGACTCAGTTACACCAGCCCTGTCAGGAGGAATGGGCCAAAATTCACCCAACTTATTGTGGGAAGCTTGTGGAAGGCTACCCGAAACGTTTGACCCACGTTAAACAATTTCAAGGCAATGCTACCAAATACTGATTGAGTGTATGTAAACTTCTGACCCACTGCGAATGTGATGAAATAAATAAAAGCTGAAATATATAATTCTCTCTACTATTATTCTGACATTTCACATTCTGAAAATTAAGTGGTGATCCTAACTGACCTAAGACAGTGAATTTTTACTAGGATTAAATGTCAGGAATTGTGAAAAACTGATGTTTTTGGCTAAGGTGTATGTAAATTCCGACTTCAACTGTATCTCCTGCCGGTAGTTAAATCTTCAGAAAAGGAGTAAACATTTGTAAACTCAGCAAAAAAAGAAAAGTCCCCTCACTGTCAACTGTATTTATTTTCAGCAAACTTAACATGTGTAAATATTTGTATGAACATAACAAAAGGCAACAACTGAGACATAAAATGAACAAGTTCCACAGACATAACAGACATGGAATAATGTGTCCCTGAACAAAGGGGAGGGGGTCAAAATTAAAAGTAACTGTCAGTATCTGGTGTGGCCACCAGCTGCATTAAGTACTGCAGTTCATCTCCTCCTCATGGACTGCACCAGATTAGCCAGTTCTAGCTGTGGGATGTTACCCCACTCTTCCGCCAAGGTAGCTGCAAATTCCTGGACACTTCTGGGGGGAATGGCCCTAGCCCTCACCCTCTGATCCAACTGGTCCCAGACATGCTCAATGGGATTGAGATCCGGGCTCTTCGCTGGCCATGACAGAACACTGCCATTCCTGACTTGCAGGAAATCACGCACAGAACTAGTAGTATGGCTGGTGGCATTGTCATGCTGTCAGGATGAGCCTGCAGGAAGGGTACCACATGAGGAAGGAGGATGTCTTCCCTTTAACGCGCAGCGTTGCGATTGCCTGCAATGACAACAAGCTCAGTCCGATAATGCTGTGACACACCGCCCCAGACCATGACGAACCCTCCACCTCCAAATCGATCCCGCTCCAGAGTACAGGCCTCGGTTTAACGCTCATTCCTTCGATGATAAACATGAATCCAACCATCAACCCTGGTGAGTCAAAACAACGACTCGTCAGTGAAGAACACTTTTTGACAGTCCTGTCCGTTCCTGCGATGGTGGGTTTGTGCCCATAGGCGACGTTGTTGCCGGTGATGTCTGGTGAGGACCTGGCTTACAACAGGCCTACAAGCCATTAGTCCAGCGTATCTCAGTTTATTGGGGTAGGTCTGAGCACGAGTGGAGGGATTGTGTGTTCCCGGTGTAACTCGGGCAGTTGTTGTGACCATCCTGTACCTGTCCCGCTGGTGTGATGTTTGGATGTACCGATCCTGTGCAGATGTTGTTACACGTGGTCTGTCACTGCGAGGACGATCAGCTGTCCGTCCTGTCTCCCTGTAGCGCTGTCTTAGGCGTCTCACAGAACGGACATTGCAATTTATTGCCCTGGCCACATCTGCAGTCCTCATGCCTCCTTGCAGCATGCCTAAGGCACGTTCACGCAGATGAGCAGGGACCCTGGGCATCTGTCTTTTGGTGTTTTTCAGAGTCATTAGAAAGGCCTCTTTAGTGTCTTAAGTTTTCATAACTGTGACCTTAATTGCCTACGATCTGTAAGCAGTTAGTGCCTTAATGACCATTCCACAGGTGCATGTTAATTGTTTATGGTTCATTGAACAGGCATGGGAAACAGTGTTTAAACCCTTTACAATGAAGATCTGTGAAGTCCTTTGGATTTTTACGAATTATCTTTGAAAGACAGGGTCCTGAAAAAGGGACGTTTCTTTTTTGTTGAGTTTATATGGTATCAAAAGCAAACTCGATTAATGAAATATCCAAAGAGGACACAATAGCTACCCCCCCAAACCCCCTCAGGAAACATGCTGGTACAGTTACAACCCAAAGCCAGACTGGTGCACAGACAGAGACAGAGAGACAATGGCTACTGGAGACTCACAGACAATGGACAGCTAATCTGACTGTTCCCCTGGCTGGAGAGAGAGAGAGGAAAAGAGAGAGAAAGAGAAGGGGTGGAGAGAAAGGGGGATAGAGAAAGAGAGAGGGATGGAGAGATATTGATGGAGAGAGAGGGAGGTGGAGAGAGAGAGAGAGGTGGAGAGAGAGAGAGAGGTGGAGAGAGAGAGAGAGAGAGAGAGAGAGAGAGAGAGAGGTGGAGGTGGAGAGAGAGAGAGAGAGAGAGAGAGAGAGAGAGAGATTATCCTACAGAACGTTTGATCTGGGATTTCTGTGTGGGCTATCCTCTACCATTGAACCCCTACTTTTCCCTGTCCTTTGCTCTCTCCCTCTCTCTCCAGCTCTCAATCCCTTTTCCCCTCCTTCGCGGCTGTCACGTTCTACCTTTCCACCACTCCACCCTTTAACCCTCAACCCCTTTATTCTTCCTCTGCCCCATCCCTCCTTCCTTACCCTCCTCTACTTCTCCATCCTTTTATCCTTTGACTCCTCCAGTCTCTATCCTCTTCACCAAGATATCCCTATCTTCTCCACCCTCCCCTCCCTCCATCCCCCTCTCTCCGTGGGCTGATTTGCTTCGCTCGGCGGCGGCAGCGGGCATTTGACAGGCCTGCTGTGGGAAGATAGTGCCATTGAATAAGGGCCCATGGGGGAGGAGGGTAAAAACGGGTGAAGTGGTATTAGCTGGTGAAAGGGTTGGCACGGCCTACACCGAAGGATCCCAGGGAGGAGACTTAGCCAAGCACACAGCTTATACCCGTCTGTGACAGTACTGCTAACCA
This sequence comes from Oncorhynchus clarkii lewisi, assembly GCF_045791955.1. Lineage (NCBI taxonomy): Eukaryota > Metazoa > Chordata > Actinopteri > Salmoniformes > Salmonidae > Oncorhynchus > Oncorhynchus clarkii. The sequence continues at coordinate 31,425,348 of NC_092169.1, read as the reverse complement.
GACTGACTTTTCTACCCTGGACCAGGCCGGAGAGGAGAGGAGAGGAGAGGAGAGGAGAGGAGAGGAGAGGAGAGGAGAGGAGAGGAGAGGAGAGGATGATAAGAGGGAGGGGAGGAGGATAGGGTAGGATAATAGAGAATAGGAGACAATACCTGTGAAAATAATCTACAACAAAGCAAACTGCTACAGAAAACAAGATCAGATACACTCTTACTGATTCCATACCCAGACACTGGAAACAATGTAGAGGGTATTGATATGAATTATTTTGTCTGTGTCCTAGTGAGATGTCACAGTCTAGGAGAGGTCAGGGTGACCTACCTGGTCAATGGTCAAGTCAGGGCTAGGGCTCAGGGTTAGCGGTTAGAAGTCAGGGTGTAAGTGATTGGCCCCTAGCAGCGCAGCAGCCATCGACGCAGAGGGTCGGGGGGCCAGCATCCCATCAGTCTTTAACTGCGTCCCAAATGGCACCCTATTCCCTATATAGTGCATTACTTTTGACTCAATGCTGACCAGGGCCCATAGGGTCAAAAGTAGTGCACTGTACAGGGAAAAGGTACCATTTCGGACACAGTTGTTGGACACAGCCCGGTGACACGTTTGTTTGGCTGACAGCCACCTTCCTTCGCCTCTGACATGACGTCCTGACCTTAAATCTCCTGAGACAGAGAAAGTCACTGAGCCCCAGCCACTCTGTTATACAAGAGCTATATATAGACTGGAGAGGAGGAGGAAAAGGGATGGGAGAGGAAGATAGGAGAGAACAGAGGATAAGAGGAGAGGGGGAGGAGAGGAGAAAGTAGGAGGAGATGAAGAGAGGAGAGGAGGAGGAGAGAGGAGGAGGACAAGAGGGTTAAGTAGAGAGAAGGGGAAGAAGAAAGGAGGGGAAGAGGAGAGGAGGGAACGAGAGGAGAGGACCTCATTTAATCATTTGGACAGTCTGGATTAGTGATTGGTTCAATGTCCATCTCGCTCAGCTCTCACTCTCCTTTCTTTCTTTCTTTCTTTCTTTCTTTCTTTCTTTCTTTCTTTCTTTCTGTCTCTCTTTCTCTCTGTCTCTGTGTGTCTGTGTGTCTGATGGTGGATGCTTTTATTTAGCAGGATGTGTCATTGTTTATAAATCCTGATCCTGCTTCTGCCCTGACCAGCCATGCCAGTTGAGAGATAAAGATGGAGAGAGAGAAGAGTGAGAGACAGAGAGAGAGAGCAGATCAATCTGTTTGTCTGTCTGTCTATCTATCTATCTATTTATTGATCTATATATCTACAGTATCTCTCTAATTCTCTCTCTTCCTCCCTCTCTCTGCTTGTTGTATAATATGAGCTGTAGTCGTGTTAATACCAATCCCTTCCTGACTTCACCCACACACAGACTGTTCTCTAGGTCACTGACTGGCAATTTACATTTTACGCACCATAGTTGTAGGATTACTTAGTTGTCGATGCCTTGCAATACAAGCAGAGAAAAACCTAACTTCTCTCAGCTGTAAGACATGCACGCAGGGCAGTGGAGGACATTTGGGCAGTGCTCTAACACACAGTAGGCAGGTGTCAATTGGTTTATTCAACAAAAGCAATGTTGCAAAAAAAATCATTGCGACATATGCATTGGAGACGGCAGATATAAATGTACAAAAATGTTAATTCATTCGAAAGGCGTGGATTTTTGTTTTGTCAAACTTTATTGCCACTAATGTGAATGGAAACAGTGTTTTTGGAATAAATTATGATTGCCAGATATTTGAGGCTACCTGAGACATGAAACAGATAGGTGGGAGAGCATACAGGCTACCTGAGACATGAAACAGATAGGTGGGAGAGCATACAGGCTACCTGAGACATGAAACAGATAGGTGGGAGGGCATACAGGCTACCTGAGACATGAAACAGATAGGTGGGAGAGCATACAGGCTACCTGAGACATGAAACAGATAGGTGGGAGAGCATACAGGCTACCTGAGACATGAAACAGATAGGTGGGAGAGCATACAGGCTACCTGAGACATGAAACAGATAGGTGGGAGAGCATACAGGCTACCTGAGACATGAAACAGATAGGTGGGAGAGCATACAGGCTACCTGAGACATGAAACAGATAGGTGGGAGGGCATACAGGCTACCTGAGACATTAAACAGATAGGTGGGAGGGCATACAGGCTACCTGAGACATGAAACAGATAGGTGGGAGAGCATACAGGCTACCTGAGACATGAAACAGATAGGTGGGAGGGCATACAGGCTACCTGAGACATGAAACAGATAGGTGGGAGAGCATACAGGCTACCTGAGACATGAAACAGATAGGTGGGAGAGCATACAGGCTACCTGAGACATGAAACAGATAGGTGGGAGGGCATACAGGCTACCTGAGACATGAAACAGATAGGTGGGAGGGCATACAGGCTACCTGAGACATGAAACAGATAGGTGGGAGAGCATACAGGCTACCTGAGACATGAAACAGATAGGTGGGAGAGCATACAGGCTACCTGAGACATGAAACAGATAGGTGGGAGGGCATACAGGCTACCTGAGACATGAAACAGATAGGTGGGAGAGCATACAGGCTGTCACCAACATATAATTTCACAATTGGCCTAAATGGGTAATGTAAACACTACATTTTTATTTGACACTATAGGTTTTTGCAAAAACATATTTTTTTGGGGGGTGTGACGCACCCTAGCAGGCAATTGTTGCATCTATTTTCTATGCAAACTTTCTAATTGTTGCCAAAATATCACTGGACAAGTGAATGGAAACAAAGCTAGTGACTTTTGGAAAGATTGCACACAAAAAAACGAGGGTTCCTCAAAGGTTCTTTGGGAAGGGTGATGGTTCTATGTGGAACCATTCTGACCCAAATAACCCTTTGAGCCCTTCAATGGTTATTTGCAGTTCAGAAATGGGTTCCTTCATCTTGTATTGATGATTAAAATATAGGGTTGGCGTCTCAATATAATATTTGGGCGGGGGCATGGTTTGAGAACAACTGTGAGTAAAAGTGTCATGTCAGTTTATCTAATTTGCGGTGTTATGCCATTACATTTTAAAAATGACTATGGCCAGGGACAGTGTCTTGAGAAAGATGGTTATCAAACCTCTTCTCAGGGACCCCCAGCTGTTCCAGGGCTAGCACACCTTATCCAACTGGTCAATTAACACAATAATAACACCAATAGAATTTTAACAATATAATATGCCTAACCAGAATAAAAAACCCTGTATGGTTCTTCATATGATTCGTTGTTGAACACAAGGATAGTAAAACCAAAACACACACACACACACACACACACACACACACACACACAGCCTCCAGACGTCTGACCCATACACCTCTCCACTGGCGTGAGACAGACAGACAGACAGACAGACAGACAGACAGACAGACAGACAGACAGACAGACAGACAGACACTCTACCTCTCAGGTGGCCATGGCACATTCAGGATAATGTAGTTAATGTGAGTTGAGACAGGAACAAGGGTCAGCTAGTCCCCCAGACAGATACAATAGTTCTGAATGACAGTGGAGACTATGAACTGATAGAAATAGACATTAGACTATTAGAGAATGTCAGGGCTGAGAGAGAACCAGAGAGTGAACGAGGCTATGTGTGTGTGTGTGTGTGTGTGTGTGTGTGTGTGTGTGTGGCACACATGCATACCTTGCACAGTCTTGCACAGCTAACCTTGTGGGGACATACAATTCAGTCCCATTCAAAATCGTATTTTCCCTAAACCTAAACCTAACCTGTACCCTCACCCTAACCCTATCCCTAACTCCTAAACCTAAAACTAACCCTAGCTCCTAACCCTAAACCCAATTCTAACCCTAACACTAATTCTAACCTTAACCCTAAACCCCCCAGATGTAGCATTTGACCTTATGGGGACCAACAAAATGACCCCAGTTGGTCGCCAAAAAAACTATTGTGGGGATTTCTGGTCCCTACAAGTTTGGTTAAAAATGTCCACACACACACACACACACACACACACACACGCGCACACACACACACACACACACACACACACACACACACACACACACACACACACACACACACACACACACACACACACACACACACAGGGGTCAATGTGCCCAGGGCTTGAGGAGACATTATTGGATTGGATGACAAGGCAAAGCTACCAATAACATGTCACCTCTAAGGAGTCATATGCCCTGTGCCCTGTCCCGTCTTAACCACAGCCTGTCAATATCACATAGTACACAACTCATCAGGCCAGGCTTTCATAGGAACACACACACAAACACACCCAGCACACACACACATGCAAGCAAAATTGAATGGCATACATAACCCTCTCTTTAACTCTCTCTCTCGCTCTCTTTTTTTTCTCTCTCTATACTGCAAACACACACTCAAATACCAAGAGCATGTCATTTTTTGAGGTTTACTAGTAGGCCACTGGCTCAGTGGCATGACAAGTTGCTTAGCTAAACTTGAAATAAAAAAGACAAAAATAGAAAAGATTTTTGAAAAACCTGCAATTTCCTGATTTAAAATTCTAATACCTGAAATGAACCAATTGCAATAGAATGTCTCACACTGGTATATTTCTATTCCATTAAAATCATACATCTGTGTATCAGGGTTTCTGTTAACTGGTAATTGCCAGCTTTTGGCCGATAAAAACAATGAAAAGCAAATTAATAAAATTATTGTCGGCCAAATTGCCCCCCCAAAAAAAATCATATTGCAAAATCATGCTTTTTATTCATTAATGAAAATGTCAGTTGATGGAAATACATTTTCTGCTTATCGGTTTATAAGTTCATTTGGTACATTTTGTGTCTGTACTTTCGTTAGCCGTCATGTATCTTGTTTTTTACACGCGCTCAACATCCAGACCCTATTTTGAGTGGAAAATTCCTATCCTCTGCTTGGTGCTGCTGGAGTGAAACCTGCTTTTATGAGCGCCAGTCATTGCTCAACAATCTTAAATGTAAGAGCGTGTTAATTTTAAGGATTGTACCCTTTTTTTTCAATTTTCACCTAAAATGACATACCCAAATCTAACTGCCTGTAGCTCAGGACCTGAAGCAAGGATATGCATTTTCTTGATACCATTTGAAAAGAAACACTTTGAAGTTTGTGGAAATGTGAAATGAATGTAGGAGAATATAAAACATTAGAACAGGTAATTATTTTTATCATCTTTGAAATGCAAGAGAAAGGCCATAATTTAGATTTTGGCCAACAGATGGCAGCAGTGTGTGTGCAAAGCTTCAGACTGATCCAGTGAAGAATTACATTACTGCACAATATTTTGTATCAAGTCTGCCAGGAGTTTGGCCAAATGTACCGAATTGGTCAACTGATACATTTTCAAGTAAATAACAATGGAGAACTATGGTAAGAAATTCTATGGTAATAAATAATTATGGAACATTATCTCAAACACTAACTTTCACACATCTAAATGACCGGGTGGGGTGGGTGTGGAGCCAGAGACAGCAGTGGGGTCAAACTGTAGACCCCAGTTCCTATATTTCAACATAAAAATGTATTTTATCAAACAAAACTAAGCTACATTTTATTTACGTTAGCAACAACGGTCCTGGTTTAGGGACACCCATCCCATAGAGGTTAAAAACAGTTTTGATGCCCAAGATTAAAATAGATACTATTTTTATTTCTAAACTGGTAATTGAAGAGAGCCTCCATTTGCCATTCAAGTGCATAGGCAATGGTAAGCAGGCTAACAGTGCGTCACGGTCCATCCTATTTGTTGCATCTTTACATTCCCCCTCTTTCTAAGTTTCTCACAAAGATTTTCATCTCGGTCCCATAATGAACCGCTCACATCAGGTGCACTGTTTAGAATGGTGTGTTCCTGTGAATTGCATTTTGGCAAATGTTTGAAAAGTATGTTTTGTTGGCTGCTTCATTACAGGAGTTGCATGTTCTGTTAAGATGAATGACCATAATCTGAATTTGTGTTATTGTCATCCTGAGGAACCATGGGTGGACACCATCATGGGTTACGCACCCAATGCATATGGGTACGGTAAATTCCTCAAATGGCCAGTAAATTAAAATGTTACCGGTCATGTTGTCCGGTGCAACATTTTCCTAAAGGAATCCCTGCTATGTATATAGCCATGTGATGTTATAATCACATTTTCTGGGTGACCTATGATGGCCTATATTTTTTTTAAGAATAATTTTATTTAACTAGGCAAGTCAGTTCAGAACAGGTTCTTATTTATAATGACGGCCTACCCTGGCCAAACCCTAACCCGGATGACACTGGGCCAATTGTGCACTGCCCCATGGGACTGCCAATCACAGCCAGTTGTGATACAGCCTGGAATTGAACCAGGGTCTGTAGTGACACCTTGAGCACTAAGATGCAGTGCCTTAGACCGCTGCACTACACGGGTGCCTATAGAGTACATAGTAACAAAAGAAACTATGGTTGCACCCTAAACGGCACCCCATTCCCTGTATACAGCGGGGCAAAAAAGTATTTACTCAGCCACCAATTGTGCAAGTTCTCCCACTTAAAAAGATGAGAGAGGCCTGTAATTTTCATCATAGGTACACTTCAACTATGACAGACAAAATGAGAGAAATAAATCCAGAAAATCACGTTGTAGGATTTTTAATGAATTTATTTGCAAATTATGGTGGAAAATAAGTATTTGGTCACCTACAAACAAGCAAGAGTTCTACAATGTGATTTTCTGGATTTTTTTTTCTCATTTTGTCTGTCACAGTTGAAGTGTACCTATGATGAAAATACAGGCCATCTTTGTAAGTGGGAGAACTTGCACAATTGGTGGCTGACTAAATACTTTTTTGCCCCACTGTAGATCACTATTTCATTTCTCACAGAGCGTGAAACACTTATGAATGCAAAGGAAATAGTAGTGATTATTCATGTATAGCTAAGTCTAATCTACTACCATATCACTATAAGTATCTGCGACGAAAGCATATGAGATCCATCATGTTCCCTCTCTTAATTCCTGTAATATTTCATTTGTTATGTAAATGTGATTCATTCACCGTCTGCTCAGCTGAAGATAACTTCCACTCTTAAAGTGACGGTGCTTCTTTTACTCTTTTGTTCTCTTCTGGACCCGTTGGAGAGTTTGCCAAATAACCTTTCTTGTCCCGCCTGCCTTAATGGAGGCTTGGGGGTCTAATCTACCTGTAAGAACAGATCTAGGATTAGCCTAACCAACACCTAATCTTAGCCATAACCAAGGTACAGGTACACCAGGTACACTACAAAACTGACCTCAAATCAGTTCTTGGGGCTTCTACTTATTTTCAATCCTTCCTGGAGCATGCTTTAGTCACAACAGGGGCCGGAGGTGTTTCAGAGGCACAGGGAGAGAGTGTTTGGAGTGTGTAAAAATGCACAAAGAGGATGTGTGTGTGGAGAGTTTGTTTGTGTGAGGGTGGAGTGTGTGGGGATTAGTGAAAGGAACACTGATGAGGGAATAGTCTGTGCCAAGGAGAGACGTTAATCCAGCTCTCACATGGTGACAGCCAGAGAGAGAGGGGTGTCCACACCCCCTCCACACACCGCTCCGCACCCCCAGAGAGCCCCTCTCAGAAGCTCCCAAGGTGGGCAACACCGTAACACATACCTCTACTTCACCCTTCCTCCTATGGGCCGCACGAACACACGCACACAGAGGTGAGCAGGTGGAGAGACACGCAGGCAAGCAGACTCTCACACACGCAGAGAGGAAGAGTAGGAGTCTGAAAATGGATAGCGGATGTCTTTGAAGCAATATATCACTTTTTTATACTTCTTTTTTTATACTTCTTTCAGCGTGTGCATGTGTGTTTTTGTGTTTGTTTATGTGTGTGTGTGTGTGTGTTTATTGTATTGTGCTGTAGAGAGACGTATCCTCTATGCCTCCCTCTCTTCATCTCCCCTCCATCCTCCCCCTGTCCTCCCCCCTCTCCTCCCTCCATCCTCCCCCTGTCCCCCATAGTTCTGGTACATGGTATTAGTTTAAAGGCAGTGGGGGGAGACTAAGCTGTCCGTAAACTCGGAGAGACAATGCATTCTTTTTAATTAAGCAATTAATATAACTTGACAACTTTGTTGGGCACATTAGTTATTCTAATGTGTCTGAGAGACGTTCACTTTGGTAAATGAGTCGTAAGAAGGAGAGGAGAGTGCTATCTGACTGAAGTCCTGTTTCCACTTAAAGGATCCTCTATATATCTCTCTATCTCTCTTTTTCTTTCTCTCTCTCTCTTTCTCTGGCACGCTATTCGGCTAAAAGTGTCCACATTTTTTCACGTGAAAACTAATTTGCACTCTCACAAACATTTTATGTGAAAATGTAACTCCCACGTGAAATTGCATTTTCACAACTTTCAAATGTCAAAGTCATGGAATCACATGTTGAAAATTTGCATCCCAATGTTGTCATATTTTTTTTACATGAAATCATGTTTTCACATGTTATCACATTAGCATCTCATAAGATCACACGTAATCACATGTCAAATCAAATAAACTTCAACTGTACATGTGGGTAGAGTTATTAAAGTGACTTATGCATAGATAACAACAGAGAGTAGCATTGGCGCTCCGGTTCCTCATGCCATGCGGTAGCAGAGAGAACAGTCTATGACTAGGCTGGCTGGAGACTTTGACAATTTTTAAGGCCTTCCTCTGACACCGCCTCGTATAAAGGTTCTGGATGGCAGGAAGCTTGGCCACAGTGATGTGCTGGGCTGTACACACTAGCCTCTATAGTGTCATGTGGTCGGAGGCAGAGCAGTTGCCATACCAGGCAGTGATGCAACCAGTGATGCTCTCAGTGGTGCAGCTGTAGAACCCTTTGAGGATCTGAGGACCCATACCAAATATTTTCAGTCTCCTGAGGGGGAATAGGTTTTGCCGTGCCCTCTTCACGGCTGTCTTGGTGTGCTTGGACCATGTTAGTTTGTTGGAGATGGTGGCGTGCTCGGTCCTTCTTTTCCTGTAGTCCACAATAATCTCCTTAGTCTTGATCATGTTGAAGGAGAGGTTGTTGTCCTGACACCACAATGCCAGGTCTCTGACCTCCTCCCTACGTGCTGTCTCGTCGTTGTTGGTGATCAGGCCTACCAGGGGCACCGTTTTTTTTGGGGGGGTCTAAGGACCTGTGACTGACAGTTTTTTTTCAATATTAAATTATTAACCTATCATTATTAATATAATATTTTATTGACAATGTACTAATAAAACTAACGGTTTCTTTTTCTTTTTCTTGTTTTTAGCAAAAAGTAATAACACCCAGAGAGCCTCTGTATTGCCCAACCCACTCCCTCTATTTACATGAAAAGGTTTGGTCCTGCCCCCCAAAAAAGGCACGAATGGTACTTATTACCAGAGAATTGTGAGTAAGGAGTGCTGGTGGAGCATCATGTCTCAGCTTCCTAAAGAAAAATTTGGCTTCCAAAAACGAAAAGAAAAGAAAAGAAAGACAGGAGAGAGAAAAGAAAGGGCGACAGTAGGTCACCCAATCCTTCACAAAGGAAGGTGGGTGTAGTCCGCGAGTGGTGGAAATGAACCTGTTAGCTTGTTCATAGTGAAATAGGCAACTTTTGCTCTCCTAACATTAGTTACTTAATATCTTCACAGAGTGTTTACATTTCACTCCTCTTTTAGCCAACATTTAATCAATGCAGGCAAACTTTTAGCAAGCTATTCATACTAAATTAGTTGTCGCTGCCCCTGCCTGGTGCCAGGCCCAACATATGCAGCTTCAGGCTCAGCAGCCCTGTCTCCCCATCCCCATACCCCTGAACCAGCCCTACTCCCAACTGAAGAAGGAGGTGAACAGCATTGTATTGAATGACATGTCATTTGGCATAATTGCAGGTACTGCAATGCATTGAGATCAGGAATGTGATTCTCCAGTCAGGAAAAACCTCACTTGACACAGAGGCAACCAATATCAGAGCCTTAAAGGAAGAGATGCAGGCTCTTAGAGATGGATGGGAGTCTCTCCTGTCTGAGGCAACACTGATTGCTATGCAAATGGATGTTGCACCTCAATTTAGCAAGGAACACAGCCGCCAGAGGAAAAGGAAGAGATTCCATGATGAGACCTCTCAAGAGGAGACAGGTCAGGACAGTGTACCAACGGTGTTTCGGAACACAGTATTTTTTACTGCTATGTACAACATCATAAGTGACTTGGACATTAGGGTCCACGCCACTGCAAAATTATAGAATAATTTTCTGCTGTTCTGAAAGTTGGGCAGATTAGTGAGGATAAAGTCCTTTCTGTGTGCCAACCACTGATCATGAAGTATTCCAGAGTATTCTTACACCTGAGTTTCAACACAAAGTAAGACACCTGAACAGTGTATATCCTGTCAGTTTCCTCCTTAACTTGTCCCCTCTTGGTGTCCCGAATGCAATTTGCATTTTTGGAGAAGTGTGCATTGCTTTACATATATTTTGCACACTGCCTGTGTCTGTTGCTGGTGATAAAAAGCTCTTTGAGGTCCACTATGTCCCAGGACAGGCTTTGCAGTCTTGCCATGCTGTCCATTGAAAGTCAGTTAGCTAGAAAGCTGGACTTCAAAGACTTGATCAGTGACTTTGCTAACAAGAAGGCTCAGCGCTGGGCTCTTGGTGAATAAGGCTGTGCAAGGGCCAGTGATAACTGTTAAATGGCATGTCCATGGATATTGGATCACTACACACATGATGCCCACAGGCCGAGAACAAGACTGAGAACAGACTGAGAACAAGAAATATCTCAAAGTAATGGCTGGATTGCCATAAAATTTGATGTGCACAATCAAGACCCCAAGTGGAAGAAACCTATTGATTTGGTGACCACTTGACATTTCCTCTAGCGCCACCTTCGGGCCTTTTCATTTAAATGTCCATTTTGTTTTCCATTTTCCATTTCCACTTGTACAGTTGCTTATTTTCTAGTTGATATGTACAGTTGAAGTTGGAAGTTTACATACACCTTAGCAAAATACATTTAAACTCAGTTTTTCACAAGGCCTGACATTTAATCCTATTTAATTCCCTGTTTTAGGTCAGTTAGGATCACCACTTTATTTTAAGAATGTGAAATGTCAGAATAATAGTAGAGAGAATTAATCATTTCAGATTGTATTTCTTTCATCACATTCCCAGTGGTTCAAACGTTTAAATACACTCAATTAGTATTTGGTAGCATTGCCTTTAAATTGTTTAACTTGGGTCAAAAGTTTTGGGTAGCCTTCCACAAGCTTCCCACAATAAGTTGGGTGGATTTTGGCCCATTCCTCCTAACTGAGCTTGTGAAACTGAGTCAGGTTTGTAGGCCTCCTTGCTCGCACACACTTTTTCAGTTCTGCCCACAAATTTTCTACAGAATTGAGGTCAGGGCATTGTGATGGCCACTTCAATACCTTGACTTTGTTGTCCTTAAGCCATTTGCCACAAATTTGAAAGCATGCTTGGGGTCATTGTCCATTTGGAAGACCCATTTGCGACCACTCTTTAACTTCCTGATTGATGTGTTGAGATGTTGTTTCAATACAGTATATCCACATAATTTTGCTTCCTCATGATGTCATCTATTTTGTGAAGTGCACCGGTCCCTCCTGCAGCAAGCACCCACACAACATGATGCTGCCACCCCCGTGCTTCACGGTTGGGATGGTGTTCTACGGCTTGCAACCTCCTTTTTTCTCCAAACATAACGTTGGTCATTATGGACAAACAGTTCTATTTTTGTTTCATCAGACCAGAGAACATTTTTCCAAAAAGTACGATCTTTGTCCCCATGTGAAGTTACAAACCGCAGTCTGCCTTTTTTATGGCGGTTTTGGAACAGTGGCTTCATCCTTGCTGAGCGGCCTTTCAGGTTATGTCGATAGAGGACTCGTTTCACTGTGGATACAAATACTTTTGTAAGTGTTTCCTCCAGCATCTTCACAAGGTCCTTTGCTGTTGTTCTGAGATTGATTTGCACTTTTCGCACCAAAGTACATTCATCTCCAGGAGACAGAGCACGTCTCCTTCCTGAGCAGAATGACGACTGCGTGGTCCCATGGTGTTTATACTTGCATACTATTGTTTGTACAGATGAATGTGGTACCTTCAGACATTTGGAAATTGCTCCCAAGGACGAACCAAATTTGTAGTCTACAATTATTTTTCTGGGGTCTTGGCTGATTTCTTCTGAGTTTCCCATAATGTCAAGCAGAGAGGCACTGTGTTTGAAGGTAGGCCTTGAAATACATCCACAGGTACACCTCCAATTGACTCAAATGACGTCAATTAGCCTATCAGAAGCTTCTAAAGCCCTGACATAATTTTCTGGATTTTTCCAGGCTGTTTAAAGGCACAGTCAGCTTAGCGTATGTAAACATCTGACCCACTGGAATTGTGAAGTGAAATAATCTGTCTGTAAAACATTTGTTGGAAACATTACTTGTGTCATGCACAATGTAGATGTCCTAACCGACTTGCCAAAATTATAGTTTGCTAACAAGAAAATTGTGGAGTGGTTGAAAAAACTAGTTTTAATGACTCCAACCTAAGTGTATGTAAACTTCCGACTTCAACTGTGTACTTAGTTCAGAAACTGCTGCTGTTTTTTTTTGTTATATAAATTCTATAGATGATAATGTTCATTTATTTTAATTGAAGAGGTTAATGTATATTTAAGTTATATTTATTTGAAGTTATTCATTACTGTTAAGAGAATTTTCCATTCAATATTTTTCACATTAAAATTACATTTAGACTGTAAAATGTATTTCTTATAGAGGGTATCAATCTTGCATCAATTAGTGAATTCCAATGTATGCAGAATGTTGCATGCATGTCTGCACAGTGTTACATTTCCATAGCTCACTGTCAGTAAATATCGTACAGTAAATATTGGACTACAAGAGAGTTGCAAGCCTGCAAAGATAAAGTTATTTAAAGCTCTGATTGGTTACAGCTATTGCACAGGGTTGGTGTGGCATGTCGTGGTGGGGCCCAATGTAATATATTTTCATGGGGCCCAAATCCCCTGGCCCCTGGGTGTGGGAGTCGTGCCAGGTCATGCAGTGATGTGAAACACGTGATCACGTGAAATTCATGTCGTTTGTCTGTAAAGGAACACACACACACCACATACACACACACGTCTCAGGCATTTAGTTTATGTTGTATTTAGTTTAAGAGCTGCCATGTTTTTGCAAGTGAAATGAAGGACGCAGGGTAGAAACCATTTTCCTCTGTCTGACAGGGGCCATTTGTGTCAAGGAGGGAAGGGATATGAAACACACAACTTTTAGCCACAGTTTAATGTGGGCTTGGCAGGGACACTGATGGGGACTGACCGGCTGGAAACGGCCGCTCGCTCCTCCTGAAACAGGGAATTATGGGTGAAAGAAAGGGCTGACCTCAGAGTTTAAGGAACAGAATGGTTGCCATAGTAGCCAGGCTGGACTTCACTCTAATGCAGGGGATTTCTCAAGCCTGCACATATTTGTTCCAGAACCAACATTAACACCCCTGATTCAAGGGGTACTCAAGGGCTTGTGTTGGTGTGTGTATGTGTTCAGTGTCTTCACCCAACTTCACTGGGCCTCTTCTCACTTTCTTGTGTTATAGTTAATATAATAATTCATAATAAATGTGAAGGAAATCGCATCTTCATTATTATTACAAATAAATAGCATATTATACAGTAATATGCATGAGCGTGTCTGGCTCCCATCCTTATCCCTATACCAGCCAGGTCACACAAGATAGATTTCAGTATTCAACGTTTGCCCAGGTCTGTAGGATGTCGGGAGATGCTTTCAAGACCGTCCACTAGGGGCAACTTGAGCGCCTATTACCATCTAGTAGGCTGGCAGCTTTCTAGGGTGTTGTGGATGGAGATAGAGGAGGGGCTTAGACCTGTCGCACCGACTCTTCCACCTCATCCCTTTAGTCTTGCCCTACTCCCCCACCTCATCCCTTTAGTTTTGCCCTACTGTCCCACCTCATCCCTTTAGCCTTGCCCTACTCCCCCACCTCATCCCTTTGGCCTTGCCCTACTATCCCACCTCATCCCTTTAGCCTTGTCCTACTGTCCCTCCTCATCCCTTTAGCCTTGTCCTACTCCCCCACCTCATTCCTCTAGCCTTGTCCTACTCCCCCACCTCATCCCTTTAGCCTTGTCCTACTCCCCCACCTCATTCCTCTAGCCTTGTCCTACTCCCCCACCTCATCCCTTTAGCCTTGTCCTACTATCCCACCTCATCACTTTAGCCTTGTCCTACTGTCCCACATCATCCCTTTAGCCTTATCCTATTCCCCCACCTCATCCCTTTAGCCTTGTCCTACTCCCCCACCTCATCCCTTTAGCCTTGTCCTACTCCACCACCTTATTCCTTTAGCCTGTCCTACTCCCCCACCTCATTCCTTTAGCCTTCCCCCATCCCCCACCTCATTCCTCTATCCTTGTCCTACTCCCCCACCTAATTCCTTTAGCCTTGTCCTACCACCCACCTCATTCCTCTAGCCAAGTCCTACTGTCCCACCTCATCCCTTTAGGCTTGTCCTACTGTCCGACCTCATCCCTTTAGCCTTGCCCTACTATCCCACCTCATCCCTTTAGCCTTGCCCTACTTCCACCTCATCCCTTTAGCCTTGCCCTACTGTCCCTCCTCATCCCTTTAGCCTTGTCCTACTCCCCCACCTCATCCCTTTAGCCTTGTCCTACTGTCCCACCTCATCTCTTTAGCCTTGTCCTACTCCCCCACCTCATTCCTTTAGCCTTGCCCTACTCCCCCACCTCATCCCTTTAGCCTTGCCGTACTGTCCCACCTCATCCCTTTAGCCTTGTCCTACTGTCCCACCTCATCCCCTAGCCTTGTCCTACTCCCCCACCTCATTCCTTTAGCCTTGCCCTACTCCCCCACCTCATCCCTTTAGCCTTGCCGTACTGTCCCACTTCCTCCATTTAACCTTGCCCACCTCCCCCACCTCATCCCTTTAGCCTTGTCCTACTGTCCCACCTCATCCCTTTAGCCTTGTCCTACTGCCCCACCTCATCCCTCTAGCCTTGTCCTACTCCCCCACCTCATTCCTTTAGCCTTGTCCTACTCCCCCACCTCATTCCTCTAGCCTTGTCCTACTCCCCCAACTCATTCCTTTAGCCTTGTCCTACTCCCCCACCTCATTCCTCTAGCCTTGTCCTACTAGCCCCACCTCATTCCTTTAGCCTTGTCCTACTCCCCCATCTCATTCCTTTAGCCTTGTCCAACTCCCCCACCTCATTCCTTTAGCCTTGTCCTACTCCCCCACCTCATTATTCTAGCCTTGTGCTACTCCCCCACCTCATTCCTTTAGCCTTGTCCTACCCTCCACCTCATTCCTCTAGCCTTGTCCTATTGTCCCACCTCATCCCTTTAGCCTTGTCCTACTCCCCCACCTCATTCCTTTAGCCTGTCCTACTCCCCACCTAATCCCTTTAGCCTTGTCCTCCTGTCCCACCTCATCACTTTAGCCTTGTCCTACTCCCCACCTCATTCCTTTAGCCTTGTCCTACCCCCCACCTCATTCCTCTAGCCTTGTCCTATTGTCCGACCTCATCCCTTTAGAATTGTCCTACTGTCCCACCTTATCCCTTTGGCCTTTTCCTACTCCCCCACCTCATTCCTTTAGCATTGTCCTACTCCCCCACCTCATTCCTTTAGCCTTGTCCTACTCCCCCATCTCATTCCTTTAGCCTTGTCCAACTCCCCCACCTCATTCCTTTAGCCTTGTCCTACTCCCCCACCTCATTATTCTAGCCTTGTGCTACTCCCCCACCTCATTCCTTTAGCCTTGTCCTACCCTCCACCTCATTCCTCTAGCCTTGTCCTATTGTCCCACCTCATCCCTTTAGCCTTGTCCTACTCCCCCACCTCATTCCTTTAGCCTGTCCTACTCCCCACCTAATCCCTTTAGCCTTGTCCTCCTGTCCCACCTCATCACTTTAGCCTTGTCCTACTCCCCACCTCATTCCTTTAGCCTTGTCCTACCCCCCACCTCATTCCTCTAGCCTTGTCCTATTGTCCGACCTCATCCCTTTAGAATTGTCCTACTGTCCCACCTTATCCCTTTGGCCTTTTCCTACTCCCCCACCTCATTCCTTTAGCATTGTCCTACTCCCCCACCTCATTCCTTTAGCCTTGTCCTACTCCCCCACCTCATTCCTCTAGCCTTGTGCTACTCCCCCAACACATTCCTTTAGCCTTGTCCTACTCCCCCACCTCATTCATTTAGCCTTGTCCTACCCCCCACCTCATTCCTCTAGCCAAGTCCTATTGTCCCACCTCATCCCTTTAGGCTTGTCCTACTGTCCGACCTCATCCCTTTAGCCTTGCCCTACTATCCCACCTCATCCCTTTAGCCTTGCCCTACTCCACCACCTCATCCCTTTAGCCTTGCCCTGCTGTCCCTCCTCATCCCTTTAGCCTTGTCCTACTCCCCACACCTCATCCCTTTAGCCTTGCCCTACTGTCACACCTCATCTCTTTAGCCTTGTCCAACTCCCCCACCTCATCCCTCTAGCCTTGCCCTACTGTCCCACCTCATCCCTTTAGCCTTGTCCTACTGTCCCACCTCATCACTTTAGCCTTGTCCTACTGTCCCACCTCATCCCCCTATCCTTGTCCTACTGTCCCACCTCATCCCTTTAGCCTTGTCCAACTCCCCCACCTCATTCCTTTAGCCTTGTCCTACTCCCCCACCTCATTCTTCTAGCCTTGTGCTACTCCCCCACCTCATTCCTTTAGCCTTGTCCTACCCCCCACCTCATTCCTCTAGCCTTGTCCTATTGTCCCACCTCATCCCTTTAGCCTTGTCCTACTGTCCCACCTTATCCCTTTAGCCTTGTCCTACTCCCCCACCTCATTCCTTTAGCCTGTCCTACTCCTCACCTCATTCCTCTATCCTTGTCCTACCCCCCACCTCATTCCTCTAGCCTTGTCCTATTGTCCCACCTCATCCCTTTAGCCTTGTCCTACTGTCCCACCTTATCCCTTTAGCCTTGTCCTACTCCCCCACCTCATTCCTTTAGCCTTGTCCAACTCCCCCACCTCATTCCTTTAGCCTTGTCCTACTCCCCCACCTCATTCCTTTAGCCTTGTCCTACTCCCCCACCTCATTCTTCTAGCCTTGTGCTACTCCCCCACCTCATTCCTTTAGCCTTGTCCTACCCCCCACCTCATTCCTCTAGCCTTGTCCTATTGTCCCACCTCATCCATTTAGAATAGTCCTACTGTCCCACCTTATCCCTTTGGCCTTTTCCTACTCCCCCACCTCATTCCTTTAGCCTTGTCCTACTCCCCCACATCATTCCTTTAGCCTTGTCCTACTCTCCCACCTCATTCCTCCTGCCTTGTGCTACTCCCCCAACACATTCCTTTAGCCCTGTCCTACTCCCCCACCCCATTCATTTAGCCTTGTCCTACCCCCCACCTCATTCCTCTAGCCAAGTCCTACTGTCCCACCTCATCCCTTTAGGCTTGTCCTACTGTCCGACCTCATCCCTTTAGCCTTGCCCTACTATCCCACCTCATCCCTTTAGCCTTGCCCTACTCCACCACCTCATCCCTTTAGCCTTGCCCTACTGTCCCTCCTCATCCCTTTAGCCTTGTCCTACTCCCCCACCTTATCCCTTTAGCCTTGCCCTACTGTCACACCTCATCTCTTTAGCCTTGTCCTACTCCCCCACCTCATTCCTTTAGCCTGTCCTACTCCCCCACCTCATCCCTTTAGCCTTATCCTACTGTCCCACCTCATCCCTTTAGCCTTGTCCTACTCCCCCACCTCCTTCCTTTAGCCTGTCCTACTCCCCCACCTCATTCCTCTAGCCTTGTCCTTCTCCCCCACCTCATTCCGTTAGCCTTGTCCTACCCCCCACCTCATTCCTCTAGCCTTGTCCTACTAGCCCCACCTCATTCCTTTAGCCTGTCCTACTCCCCCACCTCATTCCTTTAGCCTTGTCCTACTCCCCCACCTCATTCCTTTAGCTTTGTCCTACTCCACCACCTCATTCATTTAGCCTTGTCCTTCTCCCCCACCTCATTCCTTTAGCCTTGTCCTACTCCCCACCTCATTCCTCTAGCCTTGTCCTACTAGCCCCACCTCATTCCTTTAGCCTTGTCCTACTCCCCCACCTCATTCCTTTAGCCTTGTCCTACTCCCCCACCTCATTCCTTTAGCCTTGTCCTACTCCCCCACCTCATTCCTCTAGCCTTGTCCTACTAGCCCCACCTCATTCCTTTAGCCTTGTCCTACTCCCCCACCTCATTCCTTTAGCCTTGTCCTACTCACCCACCTCATTCCTCTAGCCTTGTCCTATTGTCCCACCTCATCCCTTTAGCCTTGTCCTACTGTCCCACCTCATCCCCTTAGCCTTGTCCTACTCCCCCACCTCATTCCTTTAGCCTGTCCTACTCCCCCACCTCATTCCTCTATCCTTGTCCTACTCCCCCACCTCATTCCTCTAGCCTTGTCCTACTCCCCCACCTCATTCCATTAGCCTTGTCCAACTCCCCCACCTCATTTCTTTAGCCTTGTCCTACTCCCCCACCTCATTCCTTTAGCCTTGTCCTACTCCCCCACCTCATCCTTTTAGCCTTGTCCTCCTGTCTCACCTCATCTCTTTAGCCTTGTCCTACTCCTCACCTCATTCCTCTATCCTTGTCCTACTCCCCCACCTCATTCCTTTAGCCTTGTCCTACTCCCCCAACTCATTCCTTTAGCCTTGTCCTACTCCCCCACCTCATTCCTCTAGCCTTGTCCTAATACCCACCTCATTCATTTAGCCTTGTCCTACTCCACCACCTCATTCCTCTAGCCTTGTCCTACTCCCCCACCTCATCACTTTAGCCTTGTCCTTCTCCCCCACCTCATTCCTTTAGCCTTGTCCTACTCCCCCACCTCATTCCTTTAGCCTTGTCCTAATCCCCCACTTCATCCCTTTAGCTTTGTCCTACTCTCCCACCTCATCCCAATAGCCTTGTCGTACTCCCCACCTCATCCCTTTAGCCTTGCCCTACTGTCCCACTTCATCCCTTTAGCCTTTCCCTACTGTCCCACCTCATCCCTTTAGCCTTGTCCAACTCCACCACCTCATCCCTTTAGCCTTGTCCTACTCCCCCACCTCATTCCTCTAGCCTTGTCCTACTACCCACCTCATTCATTTAGCCTTGTCCTACCCCCCACCTCATTCCTCTAGCCAAGTCCTACTGTCCCACCTCATCCCTTTAGGCTTGTCCTACTGTCCGACCTCATCCCTTTAGCCTTGCCCTACTATCCCACCTCATCCCTTTAGCCTTGCCCTACTCCACCACCTCATCCCTTTAGCCTTGCCCTACTGTCCCTCCTCATTCCTTTAGCCTTGTCCTACTCCCCCACCTTATCCCTTTAGCCTTGCCCTACTGTCACACCTCATCTCTTTAGCCTTGTCCTACTCCCCCACCTCATTCCTTTAGCCTGTCCTACTCCCCCACCTCATCCCTTTAGCCTTATCCTACTGTCCCACCTCATCCCTTTAGCCTTGTCCTACTCCCCCACCTCCTTCCTTTAGCCTGTCCTACTCCCCCACCTCATTCCTCTAGCCTTGTCCTTCTCCCCCACCTCATTCCGTTAGCCTTGTCCTACCCCCCACCTCATTCCTCTAGCCTTGTCCTACTAGCCCCACCTCATTCCTTTAGCCTGTCCTACTCCCCCACCTCATTCCTTTAGCCTTGTCCTACTCCCCCACCTCATTCCTTTAGCTTTGTCCTACTCCACCACCTCATTCATTTAGCCTTGTCCTTCTCCCCCACCTCATTCCTTTAGCCTTGTCCTACTCCCCACCTCATTCCTCTAGCCTTGTCCTACTAGCCCCACCTCATTCCTTTAGCCTTGTCCTACTCCCCCACCTCATTCCTTTAGCCTTGTCCTACTCCCCCACCTCATTCCTTTAGCCTTGTCCTACTCCCCCACCTCATTCCTCTAGCCTTGTCCTACTAGCCCCACCTCATTCCTTTAGCCTTGTCCTACTCCCCCACCTCATTCCTTTAGCCTTGTCCTACTCACCCACCTCATTCCTCTAGCCTTGTCCTATTGTCCCACCTCATCCCTTTAGCCTTGTCCTACTGTCCCACCTCATCCCTTTAGCCTTGTCCTACTCCCCCACCTCATTCCTTTAGCCTGTCCTACTCCCCCTCCTCATTCCTCTATCCTTGTCCTACTCCCCCACCTCATTCCTCTAGCCTTGTCCTACTCCCCCACCTCATTCCATTAGCCTTGTCCAACTCCCCCACCTCATTTCTTTAGCCTTGTCCTACTCCCCCACCTCATTCCTTTAGCCTTGTCCTACTCCCCCACCTCATCCTTTTAGCCTTGTCCTCCTGTCTCACCTCATCTCTTTAGCCTTGTCCTACTCCTCACCTCATTCCTCTATCCTTGTCCTACTCCCCCACCTCATTCCTTTAGCCTTGTCCTACTCCCCAAACTCATTCCTTTAGCCTTGTCCTACTCCCCCACCTCATTCCTCTAGCCTTGTCCTACTACCCACCTCATTCATTTAGCCTTGTCCTACTCCCCCACCTCATTCCTCTAGCCTTGTCCTACTCCCCCACTTCATTCCTTTAGCTTTGTCCTACTCCACCACCTCATTCATTTAGCCTTGTCCTTCTCCCCCACCTCATTCCTTTAGCCTTGTCCTACTCCCCACCTCATTCCTCTAGCCTTGTCCTACTAGCCCCACCTCATCCCTTTAGCCTTTCCCTACTGTCCCACCTCATCCCTTTAGCCTTGTCCAACTCCACCACCTCATCCCTTTAGCCTTGTCCTACTCCCCCACCTCATTCCTCTAGCCTTGTCCTACTACCCACCTCATCACTTTAGCCTTGTCCTTCTCCCCCACCACATTCCTTTAGCCTTGTCCTACTCCCCCACCTCATTCATTTAGCCTTGTCCTACTCCCCCACCTCATCCCTTTAGCTTTGTCCTACTCTCCCACCTCATCCCAATAGCCTTGTCGTACTCCCCACCTCATCCCTTTAGCCTTGCCCTACTGTCCCACCTCATCCCTTTAGCCTTTCCCTACTGTCCCACCTCATCCCTTTAGCCTTGTCCAACTCCACCACCTCATCCCTTTTGCCTTGTACTACTCCCCCACCTCATCCCTTTAGCCTTGCCCTACTCCCCCACCTCATCCCTTTAGCCTTGTCCTACTCCCCCCGCCTCATTCCTTTAGCCTTGTCCTACCCCCCACCTCATTCCTCTAGCCTTGTCCTATTGTCCCACCTCATCCCTTTAGCCTTGTCCTACTGTCCCACCTTATCCCTTTAGCCTTGTCCTACTCCCCCACCTCATTCCTTTAGCCTGTCCTACTCCTCACCTCATTCCTCTATCCTTGTCCTACCCCCAACCTCATTCCTCTAGCCTTGTCCTATTGTCCCACCTCATCCCTTTAGCCTTGTCCTACTGTCCCACCTTATCCCTTTAGCCTTGTCCTACTCCCCCACCTCATTCCTTTAGTCTTGTCCTACTCCCCCACCTCATTCCTTTAGCCTTGTCCTACTCCCCCACCTCATTCTTCTAGCCTTGTGCTACTCCCCCACCTCATTCCTTTAGCCTTGTCCTACCCCCCACCTCATTCCTCTAGCCTTGTCCTATTGTCCCACCTCATCCATTTAGAATAGTCCTACTGTCCCACCTTATCCCTTTGGCCTTTTCCTACTCCCCCACCTCATTCCTTTAGCCTTGTCCTACTCCCCACATCATTCCTTTAGCCTTGTCCTACTCCCCCAACTCATTCCTCTAGCCTTGTGCTACTCCCCCAACACATTCCTTTAGCCTTGTCCTACTCCCCCACCCCATTCATTTAGCCTTGTCCTACCCCCCACCTCATTCCTTTAGTCTTGTCCTACTCCCCCACCTCATTCCTTTAGCCTTGTCCTACTCCCCCACCTCATTCTTCTAGCCTTGTGCTACTCCCCCACCTCATTCCTTTAGCCTTGTCCTACCCCCCACCTCATTCCTCTAGCCTTGTCCTATTGTCCCACCTCATCCATTTAGAATAGTCCTACTGTCCCACCTTATCCCTTTGGCCTTTTCCTACTCCCCCACCTCATTCCTTTAGCCTTGTCCTACTCCCCCACATCATTCCTTTAGCCTTGTCCTACTCCCCCAACTCATTCCTCTAGGTTTGTGCTACTCCCCCAACACATTCCTTTAGCCTTGTCCTACTCCCCCACCCCATTCATTTAGCCTTGTCCTACCCCCCACCTCATTCCTCTAGCCAAGTCCTACTGTCCCACCTCATCCCTTTAGGCTTGTCCTACTGTCCGACCTCATCCCTTTAGCCTTGCCCTACTATCCCACCTCATCCCTTTAGCCTTGCCCTACTCCACCACCTCATCCCTTTAGCCTTGCCCTACTGTCCCTCCTCATCCCTTTAGCCTTGTCCTACTCCCCCACCTTATCCCTTTAGCCTTGCCCTACTGTCACACCTCATCTCTTTAGCCTTGTCCTACTCCCCCACCTCATCCCTCTAGCCTTGCACTACTGTCCCACCTCATCCCTTTAGCCTTGTCCTACTGTCCCACCTCATCCATTTAGCCTTGTCCTACAGTCCGACCTCATCCCTCTAGCCTTGTCCTACTGTCCCACCTCATCCCTTTAGCCTTGTCCTACTGTCCCACCTTATCCCTTTAGCCTTGTCCTACTCCCCCACCTCATTCCTTTAGCCTTGTCCAACTCCCCCACCTCATTCCTTTAGCCTTGTCCTACTCCCCCACCTCATTCCTTTAGCCTTGTCCTACTCCCCCACCTCATTCTTCTAGCCTTGTGCTACTCCCCCACCTCATTCCTTTAGCCTTGTCCTACCCCCCACCTCATTCCTCTAGCCTTGTCCTATTGTCCCACCTCATCCATTTAGAATAGTCTTACTGTCCCACCTTATCCCTTTGGCCTTTTCCTACTCCCCCACCTCATTCCTTTAGCCTTGTCCTACTCCCCCACATCATTCCTTTAGCCTTGTCCTACTCTCCCACCTCATTCCTCCTGCCTTGTGCTACTCCCCCAACACATTCCTTTAGCCCTGTCCTACTCCCCCACCCCATTCATTTAGCCTTGTCCTACCCCCCACCTCATTCCTCTAGCCAAGTCCTACTGTCCCACCTCATCCCTTTAGGCTTGTCCTACTGTCCGACCTCATCCCTTTAGCCTTGCCCTACTATCCCACCTCATCCCTTTAGCCTTGCCCTACTCCACCACCTCATCCCTTTAGCCTTGCCCTACTGTCCCTCCTCATCCCTTTAGCCTTGTCCTACTCCCCCACCTTATCCCTTTAGCCTTGCCCTACTGTCACACCTCATCTCTTTAGCCTTGTCCTACTCCCCCACCTCATTCCTTTAGCCTGTCCTACTCCCCCACCTCATCCCTTTAGCCTTATCCTACTGTCCCAACTCATCCCTTTAGCCTTGTCCTACTCCCCCACCTCCTTCCTTTAGCCTGTCCTACTCCCCCACCTCATTCCTCTAGCCTTGTCCTTCTCCCCCACCTCATTCCGTTAGCCTTGTTCTACCCCCCACCTCATTCCTCTAGCCTTGTCCTACTAGCCCCACCTCATTCCTTTAGCCTGTCCTACTCCCCCACCTCATTCCTTTAGCCTTGTCCTACTCCCCCACCTCATTCCTTTAGCTTTGTCCTACTCCACCACCTCATTCATTTAGCCTTGTCCTTCTCCCCCACCTCATTCCTTTAGCCTTGTCCTACTCCCCACCTCATTCCTCTAGCCTTGTCCTACTAGCCCCACCTCATTCCTTTAGCCTTGTCCTACTCCCCCACCTCATTCCTTTAGCCTTGTCCTACTCCCCCACCTCATTCCTTTAGCCTTGTCCTACTCCCCCACCTCATTCCTTTAGCCTTGTCCTACTCCCCCACCTCATTCCTTTAGCCTTGTCCTACTCACCCACCTCATTCCTCTAGCCTTGTCCTATTGTCCCACCTCATCCCTTTAGCCTTGTCCTACTGTCCCACCTCATCCCTTTAGCCTTGTCCTACTCCCCCACCTCATTCCTTTAGCCTGTCCTACTCCCCCACCTCATTCCTCTATCCTTGTCCTACTCCCCCACCTCATTCCTCTAGCCTTGTCCTACTCCCCCACCTCATTCCATTAGCCTTGTCCAACTCCCCCACCTCATTTCTTTAGCCTTGTCCTACTCCCCCACCTCATTCCTTTAGCCTTGTCCTACTCCCCCACCTCATCCTTTTAGCCTTGTCCTCCTGTCTCACCTCATCTCTTTAGCCTTGTCCTACTCCTCACCTCATTCCTCTATCCTTGTCCTACTCCCCCACCTCATTCCTTTAGCCTTGTCCTACTCCCCCAACTCATTCCTTTAGCCTTGTCCTACTCCCCCACCTCATTCCTCTAGCCTTGTCCTAATACCCACCTCATTCATTTAGCCTTGTCCTACTCCCCCACCTCATTCCTCTAGCCTTGTCCTACTCCCCCACCTCATCACTTTAGCCTTGTCCTTCTCCCCCACCTCATTCCTTTAGCCTTGTCCTACTCCCCCACCTCATTCATTTAGCCTTGTCCTACTCCCCCACTTCATCCCTTTAGCTTTGTCCTACTCTCCCACCTCATCCCAATAGCCTTGTCGTACCCCCCACCTCATCCCTTTAGCCTTGCCCTACTGTCCCACCTCATCCCTTTAGCCTTTCCCTACTGTCCCACCTCATCCCTTTAGCCTTGTCCAACTCCACCACCTCATCCCTTTAGCCTTGTCCTACTCCCCCACCTCATTCCTCTAGCCTTGTCCTACTACCCACCTCATTCATTTAGCCTTGTCCTACTCACCCACCTCATTCCTCTAGCCTTGTCCTACTCCCCCACCTCATCACTTTAGCCTTGTCCTTCTCCCCCACCTCATTCCTTTAGCCTTGTCCTACTCCCCCACCTCATTCATTTAGCCTTGTCCTACTCCCCCACCTCATCCCTTTAGCTTTGTCCTACTCTCCCACCTCATCCCAATAGCCTTGTCGTACTCCCCACCTCATCCCTTTAGCCTTGCCCTACTGTCCCACCTCATCCCTTTAGCCTTTCCCTACTGTCCCACCTCATCCCTTTAGCCTTGTCCAACTCCACCACCTCATCCCTTTAGCCTTGTACTACTCCCCCACCTCATCCCTTTAGCCTTGCCCTACTCCCCCACCTCATCCCTTTAGCCTTGTCCTACTCCCCCCGCCTCATTCCTTTAGCCTTGTCCTACCCCCCACCTCATTCCTCTAGCCTTGTCCTATTGTCCCACCTCATCCCTTTAGCCTTGTCCTACTGTCCCACCTTATCCCTTTAGCCTTGTCCTACTCCCCCACCTCATTCCTTTAGCCTGTCCTACTCCTCACCTCATTCCTCTATCCTTGTCCTACCCCCAACCTCATTCCTCTAGCCTTGTCCTATTGTCCCACCTCATCCCTTTAGCCTTGTCCTACTGTCCCACCTTATCCCTTTAGCCTTGTCCTACTCCCCCACCTCATTCCTTTAGCCTTGTCCAACTCCCCCACCTCATTCCTTTAGTCTTGTCCTACTCCCCCACCTCATTCCTTTAGCCTTGTCCTACTCCCCCACCTCATTCTTCTAGCCTTGTGCTACTCCCCCACCTCATTCCTTTAGCCTTGTCCTACCCCCCACCTCATTCCTCTAGCCTTGTCCTATTGTCCCACCTCATCCATTTAGAATAGTCCTACTGTCCCACCTTATCCCTTTGGCCTTTTCCTACTCCCCCACCTCATTCCTTTAGCCTTGTCCTACTCCCCCACATCATTCCTTTAGCCTTGTCCTACTCCCCCAACTCATTCCTCTAGCCTTGTGCTACTCCCCCAACACATTCCTTTAGCCTTGTCCTACTCCCCCACCCCATTCATTTAGCCTTGTCCTACCCCCCACCTCATTCCTCTAGCCAAGTCCTACTGTCCCACCTCATCCCTTTAGGCTTGTCCTACTGTCCGACCTCATCCCTTTAGCCTTGCCCTACTATCCCACCTCATCCCTTTAGCCTTGCCCTACTCCACCACCTCATCCCTTTAGCCTTGCCCTACTGTCCCTCCTCATCCCTTTAGCCTTGTCCTACTCCCCCACCTTATCCCTTTAGCCTTGCCCTACTGTCACACCTCATCTCTTTAGCCTTGTCCTACTCCCCCACCTCATCCCTCTAGCCTTGCACTACTGTCCCACCTCATCCCTTTAGCCTTGTCCTACTGTCCCACCTCATCCATTTAGCCTTGTCCTACAGTCCGACCTCATCCCTCTAGCCTTGTCCTACTGTCCCACCTCATCCCTTTAGCCTTGTCCTACTGTCCCACCTCATCCCTCTAGCCTTGTCCTACTCCCCCACCTCATTCCTTTAGCCTGTCCTACTCCCCCACCTCATCCCTTTAGCCTTATCCTACTGTCCCACCTCATCCCTTTAGCCTTGCCCTACTCCCCCACCTCCTTCCTTTAGCCTGTCCTACTCCCCCACCTCATTCCTCTAGCCTTGTCCTTCTCCCCCACCTCATTCCGTTAGCCTTGTCCTACCCCCCACCTCATTCCTCTAGCCTTGTCCTACTAGCCCCACCTCATTCCTTTAGCCTGTCCTACTCCCCCACCTCATTCCTTTAGCCTTGTCCTACTCCCCACCTCATTCCTTTAGCTTTGTCCTACTCCACCACATTCATTTAGCCTTGTCCTTCTCCCCCACCTCATTGCTTTAGCCTTGTCCTACTCCCCCACCTCATTCCTCTAGCCTTGTCCTACTAGCCCCACCTCATTCCTTTAGCCTTGTCCTACTCCCCCACCTCATTCCTTTAGCCTTGTCCTACTCCCCCACCTCATTCCTTTAGCCTTGTCCTACTCCCCCACCTCATTCCTCTAGCCTTGTCCTACTAGCCCCACCTCATTCCTTTAGCCTTGTCCTACTCCCCCACCTCATTCCTTTAGCCTTGTCCTACTCACCCACCTCATTCCTCTAGCCTTGTCCTATTGTCCCACCTCATCCCTTTAGCCTTGTCCTACTGTCCCACCTTATCCCTTTAGCCTTGTCCTACTCCCCCACCTCATTCCTTTAGCCTGTCCTACTCCCCCACCTCATTCCTCTATCCTTGTCCTACTCACCCACCTCATTCCTCTAGCCTTGTCCTACTCCCCCACCTCATTCCATTAGCCTTGTCCAACTCCCCCACCTCATTCCTTTAGCCTTGTCCTACTCCCCCACCTCATTCCTTTAGCCTTGTCCTACTCCCCCACCTCATCCTTTTAGCCTTGTCCTCCTGTCTCACCTCATCTCTTTAGCCTTGTCCTACTCCTCACCTCATTCCTCTATCCTTGTCCTACTCCCCCACCTCATTCCTTTAGCCTTGTCCTACTCCCCCACCTCATTCCTTTAGCCTTGTCCTACTCCCCCACCTCATTCCTCTAGCCTTGTCCTACTACCCACCTCATTCATTTAGCCTTGTCCTACTCCCCCACCTCATTCCTCTAGCCTTGTCCTACTCCCCCACCTCATCACTTTAGCCTTGTCCTTCTCCCCCACCTCATTCCTTTAGCCTTGTCTTACTCCCCCACCTCATTCATTTAGCCTTGTCCTACTCCCCCACCTCATCCCTTTAGCTTTGTCCTACTCTCCCACCTCATCCCAATAGCCTTGTCGTACTCCCCACCTCATCCCTTTAGCCTTGCCCTACTGTCCCACCTCATCCCTTTAGCCTTTCCCTACTGTCCCACCTCATCCCTTTAGCCTTGTCCAACTCCACCACCTCATCCCTTTAGCCTTGTCCTACTCCCCCACCTCATTCCTCTAGCCTTGTCCTACTACCCACCTCATTCATTTAGCCTTGTCCTACTCCCCCACCTCATTCCTCTAGCCTTGTCCTACTCCCCCACCTCATCACTTTAGCCTTGTCCTTCTCCCCCACCTCATTCCTTTAGCCTTGTCCTACTCCCCCACCTCATTCATTTAGCCTTGTCCTACTCCCCCACCTCATCCCTTTAGCTTTGTCCTACTCTCCCACCTCATCCCAATAGCCTTGTCGTACTCCCCACCTCATCCCTTTAGCCTTGCCCTACTGTCCCACCTCATCCCTTTAGCCTTTCCCTACTGTCCCACCTCATCCCTTTAGCCTTGTCCAACTCCACCACCTCATCCCTTTAGCCTTGTCCTACTCCCCCACCTCATCCCTTTAGCCTTGCCCTACTCCCCCACCTCATCCCTTTAGCCTTGTCCTACTCCCCCCACCTCATCCCTTTAGCCTTTTCCTACTCCCCCACCTCATCCCTTTAGCCTTGCCCTACTCCCCCACCCCATCCCTTTAGCCTTGTCCTACTCCCCCCACCTCATCCCTTTAGCCTTGTCCTACTCCCCCACCTCATCCCTTTAGCCTACAAGTATGTGTGTGTGTGTGTTTGTGTGTGTGTGTGTGTGTGTGTGTGTGTGTGTGTGTGTGTGTGTGTGTGTGTGTGTGTGTGTCTGTGTGTGTGTGTGTGTCTGTGCGTGTATGTTTGAGCGTGAGTGAGCGCCCGTGTGTGTATGGCAGTCTGAGGTCCCTTTTTCTTCATCTTTGTTGGAGTTGTAGAAATGAAATTGTGCACAGTAAATGGATTTGCTGGGGTTTATCCAGTCCATTTTACTGCCTCTATTTTCTCCCTGTTCCAGTTTGCTGCCTCTTTATAATGAAGTAGAGGCTAAATATGCACCAGGAAATGTGGTAACCTCGCTCTCTCTCTCTCTGTCTCTCTCTCTCGCTCATTCTCTCTCACATTCTCTCTCTCTCACTCTTCCTCCCCTCCAATCTTTCTTTCCCTATCCCTCCGTCTCTCCCCTGCACTCTCTCTCCCTCTCTCTTCTCCCCCTCTCTGTGTCTCCTTCTCTCAACTGAGTGAGTGATCTAATTCAATTCCTATTACAGAATGACAGTTCATGGTAATTGCTGCTGTTCTAATGTCCTCCATTACGTCTGACCGTAGAGCCTGAGACGCTGTAATTTTCTTCCTGTGGATAGAGAGAGGAGGATGGGAGGGAGGGAGAGACAGAGAGGGAGAGAGAGAGACCACTAGACCTGAACAGGTTTCAATGCAGGCTCCACAGACAAGAGCAGGAAGGTGGAAAAAAGGTATACCCAAAGGCGCTTCAGCCCAGCTTAAATGAAAAAGGGGGGATCAGGTGCTCATCTGAGGGACTTGAAAATCCCCAAAACATTCCTTACCCAAGGATACTTCACTGGTGACTATCACGGAGAATAAAGAAATAGGAGCACTCTGTTGCTACGTAAATCTGACAAACAAACAATATGCTTACGTTTCAGCATGAATTGCCTTCATCTGAGCCTTGAAGCAGGGCTTCAAGTGTTATCACTAACACTGATGTTGGCTGCACCGTAAACCCCAATGTGCTGTCCTTACTCAAAACTTCTCAGGAAACCCATTGCACTTAATATATCTGACTACAGTTACTGGATTTTGTAATTGTAACCCTGTAGGGGGTCCGGATTGGAGTTGTATCAGCTTGATATTTTTGAGTAATGCCCCCACTAAGCCACGCCTCCAATATAATTCCTCTGTGTGCCTTGCTTTTTCGAGTGAATTGTAGAGTTACGACCAATGACTGTATTCGTTAGTGACAGAGACATGGTTGTTGAATTAGATCATTTTCAGTCCTGTGGCAAATATTATCATTATAATTAAACTCTTTATAACAATACATTACATACAGTATCTCATAAGGCCTTGTTTTGAGGCCTAGTTTTACCCTCATACAATGGCATGAAACTCATGTTTTACAGGCCACATCAGGCCCACAAGTAGGGTTGAAACATTCCGGAAAAACAATCATGGTTGGAATTCTGGAAAACCTGGGAAATTGAACAAAAAATTGAAACTTATCTGCATGTCACATTATGCTGGTTTGCAAAGTGATGTGTAATTCCTATTGGACTCCAGCCAGCGTAACGACATCCAACATATGTCTTTTTTTATCCTGCATTCATAATGATTGCCAGGATTACAAACAGTGTGAGGAGAATACCTGAACAATATAAACTGGAACAACCATTTCAGTAACAGGTGGAAAAAATCTGACTAAAGGATTGGATTAGTTAAGAAAAATTTATGTTAATTATGTTTGCGTAGCATAAGATGAATCAATCAATCGCTCAATGTACATGCAAAAACACAGACGTTTAACTATTCCAAAATATCTACAGTTGAAGTCGGAAGTTTACATACACTTAGGTTGGAGTCATTAAAACTTGTTTTTCAACTACACCACAAATTTCTTGTTAACAAACTATAGTTTTGGCAAGTGGGATAGGACATCTACTTTGTGCATGGCACAAGTAATTTTTCCAACAATTGTTTGCAGACAGATTATTTCACTTATGGCTTAAGGACAACAAAGTCAAGGCATTGGAGTGGCCATCACAATGCCCTGACCTCAATACCATAGAAAATGTGTGGGCAGAACTGAAAAAGCGTGTGCGAGCAAGGAGGCCTACAAACCTGACTCAGCTACACTGTAAAGTTTGATTTGATTACATGTTTTTGTCTAGTGGGAACAATCCAAAGGAACTCAGACCACTCAAAAGAGCCGCCGAAGCAAAGGTGGTCTGTTCGGTTGGCTTGAAATCCTTGTTCCGGTTCCCTTTTTTTAGGGCAATGTGAACACAAAGCTACCCAGGTTCACTTGTCATTATTCCCGCCACCACACACTAGACTACGGCAACACAGTTCCCCCTGCAATAACCCCTCACATTGGTGCCACAAAAGAGAGTAGATGATGATTTTTTTATTTTTTATTTATTTAACCTTTATTTAACTAGGTAAGTCAGTTAAGAACACATTCTTATTTACAATTACGGCCTTCCATAAGGCCTCCTGCGGGGATGGGGGCTGGGATAAAAAAAAATGTATATATATAAAATTACAACTTCAACAGTAGATTGACGAGTGTCAGAACATAGTACTTTGTTTCTGGTCATTTTGAGCCTGTAATCGAACCCACAAACGCCGATGCTCCAGATACTCAACTAGTCTAAAGATGGCCAGTTTTATTGCTTCTTTAATCAGCGCTAACATAATTGCAAAAGGGTTTTCTAATGATAAAATTATAAACTTGGATTAGCTTACACAATGTGCCATTGGACCACAGGAGTGATGGTTGCTGATAATGGCCTCTGTACACCTATGTAGATATTCCA
Organism: Oncorhynchus clarkii lewisi; assembly: GCF_045791955.1. Taxonomy (NCBI): domain Eukaryota; kingdom Metazoa; phylum Chordata; class Actinopteri; order Salmoniformes; family Salmonidae; genus Oncorhynchus; species Oncorhynchus clarkii. The sequence continues at coordinate 31,394,135 of NC_092169.1, read as the reverse complement.
TAAAAAATCAGCCATTTCCAGCTACAATAATAATTTACAACATTAACAATGTCTACACTGTATTTTTTTTAAATTAATGTGATGGTATTTTAATGGACAAAAAATTTACTTTTCTTTCAAAAACAAGGATATTTCTAAGTGACCCCAAACTTTTAAACGGTAGGGTATATAACGACTTTGGGCCATTGTAAGTTCAGAGTCACTCGTCCTAACAGTACCTGTGTGCTGGAGGAAAGCGAATGCTCAGGAGAGAGGGGGGAGTGTGGTGGGGGTACGTGTACCAGACAGGGTGAGACAGGCCAGGGAAGATTGTGAACAGATTGCCAGGTGGAATCCAAGCAGCAGTGCGGCATTCAACAGGAGTAGGTGCGCAACCCACTTGGGAGAAGCTTTTATTTCTGGAGGCAGATTTCTCGTAGAAAATGCCAGTGGATGGTTGTTGAACAGCAGGAGGAGGCTTCAAAGACTCCAGCCACTTGTTGGGCCCAAAGGCCTTGACACCTCTCACTTCACACCTCAGTGCTAATTGAAGTTGTATCTGGTCTGTCCTTGCAAGCCTGGCAGCCTTAACTCAGCATTCAGTCCCCATAAAGTAAAATATATCATTGTATTGTACTTTATTTAAAAAAACATTTATTTGTCTTTTTCTTCTTGGCTTTCAAAATAGCATTGGACCAAACAATACTTACTCAGTTCCATGTTGGATGGTGTCCTCAGGTCTCTGCTGTTTGTTTGCTAGAGCACCCTCCGTGTAGCTTGGAAAAAGGAAACCTTAGTAGCAGTAATCTATCCAGTTAGTTTCGGCCAACATTAGGTTGTAGGTTTGGAGTTTTGATCTGGAGCGAAGGCCATGCAGGTGGAGGGTAGCATCATGCATATGTCCCTGCTAAAAAAATCCAAGTTTATCTAACTCCAAATCTATCATTTTGTAAAAAAATATGTTGAAAAACGTGAGAGCTCACATGCAGCTGTGTCTCTCTCTCTGTGTCTCCACATACAGGTTCGCAGAAAAAAACGTGCTGTTTTTGGATATTGATTAGCGATTCAAGCCTACATTGGGTGAAACATTTTCACATTTTTTTAAACATTTTCAGCATTATTTAACATGCAGCTATTTATTATGTTACCAATAACATTTCCATGTTAAAATTATGAGTATCTTCTGATTACAATTATTATGTGTTATTTTTGAACTAAATGCAATCTGTTAGCTTCCAAAATGTAAGTAGGTAAATACATCTGTCTGATAACATGTTCTGATGGAATGGCTTTCCTGCACTTTATAAAATAACTGAGTGCATTGAGTGAATGTTGGAAAAAAACCTTGGTTCCTTTTTAAACAAATGAATATGAATGCAAAGAGGGCTTAACGCCAGGGCCAGTTCTAGCATTTTGGGGGCCCTAATCGAGATTTGGTTGAGGCCAAACAGGAAAAATACATGTATGGCCCCCTTCTTGACCTTGGAGAGAACATTTTTAGTTTTCAAGTAAATACTACACATTTTTCCAAGTTTTCTACAGTTCTACATCCTTTGCAGTTGGGTGGAGAGAAAATGTAGCAATTTTATACAAATGTCATGCTATTCTACTTATTTTGCCATGGGGCAGTGATACATTTTTGAGGTTCAAAGCACATTATCTGCAGTTCTACACATTTTGCCGTGGGGCAGAAATAACATTTAACAAGTTTATAACAAATGTCATGCAATTCTACTCATTTTGACACGGGGCAGAGATACATTTGAGCAGTTTTAAAGCTAATTACCTGCAATTCTACCCATTTTGCCATTACTAATGCCATGTTAATGATATCTAAGTGTGAGTGACTAACAAAATCAATGGAGGCCCCCTGGAGGTCAGGGCCTCTGGGCACGTCAGCATTTGGCCATGATTTCTAAGTTTAGATAACTGGCTAGACGAACTTACCAATACAAAAATTGTTAGTTGACATTGCCAATTGAGTTACTGTCAGTGAAAGACAAAACAAGAGATAAACTGTTGATGCACAGCTAAATATCGAACTCACACCTTGTGTATTCTACTATTGTAACTCTCAACAGTAAGTTGAAACCCAGACGAGTTGTTTATCTTTATTAGTTGGGGGGGGGGGGGCCATCTTGCGGCCGGGGGCCCTTAGCGACCGCTTATGTCACTAATGCCTGGAGTGGGTCCTGCTTGGTCCAGAAGATAGGTGAAGTGATCTGGCAAAAGAGTTGAGTCCTCATTCAAATGCAAGGGCAGTGTGAATACAAAAATAACTGAGTTGTATTGCTTATTTTTACCCCAGAGTTCACTTTAAAGAGGACTGAGATCGGTTATTTTAAAGAGGACTATATTTGAAAACACCCTAAGAAGACAGTGACATTAAGAAGATACTCTCTAGCCTCATCCATGTCAAAGAGTGACACTAAGAACATACTCTCTAGCCTCATCCATGTCAAAGAGTGACACTAAGAAAGTCTATGAGGGCTCTCATCACTGCATTCTCTTCAGTTCACCCTGTGATTTCTCTCTCCACCCCCCTCCAAACACCCCCATCCCAAAAGGCTCCCTACAGCTAGCTCTCCATCTCTCACAGTGTAGCTGTGAAATCTCATTTAGAGCGTAGAGAAAGTACAGAGGAGCTACAGGCCTGCTTTGTCTAAAGCCTGAGGGAATACAAAAACCAAGAGCTGAATGCTATCAGTCTGTTAAACACATCACAGAGGTGCGTCCAAAATGGCACCCTATTCCTTACATAGTGCACTACTTTTGACCAGGGCCCATAAGGTGCTGGTGAAAAAGTTGTGCACTATGTAGGCAATAGGGTGTCAATTTGGACAATGTGAGAGTGTGTTCTGGGGTTTTCATACAGTCACTACTTCGCAGTCCAAGCAAGATGCATGAAATGAGAAAAACAAACTAGCTATATCTACAAAAGATGTTCAGCCACTCTGTCTTCGGAGGGACATGTATGTTAAAAAAATGTTTTTGTATTGTTGCAAAAACCAAAACGTTTCAGCTTAAAAGCTATCAAGGTTTGTTCAAACCCCATAAGGGACAAATGTTTTCTGGTTGTTGTTGAAGTGAAACACTATGAGCAAAATAAGTTATTCTGTTTCTGTTGTCTTTAAGTTCGTTTCCACTAAGTTCGGAATATATTAATGGATTGCACGTTGCGTCACCATATGGTTGTGAAGAATCGCAACTGAACGTTCTACTTAATGCATTCTTAACGTTCTACTCAATGTGTACTGAACATTCTACTCAATACATTCTGAAAGTTCTACTCAATGTGTACTGAACATTCTACTCAATACATTCTGAAAGTTCTACTCAATGTGTACTGAACATTCTACTCAATGTGTACTGAACATTCTACTCAATACATTCTGAAAGTTCTACTCAATGTGTACTGAACATTTTACTCAATACATTCTGAAAGTTCTACTCAATGTGTACTGAACATTCTACTCAATACATTCTGAAAGTTATACTTAATGTGTACTGAACATTCTACTCAATACATTCTGAAAGTTCTACTCAATGTGTACTGAACATTCTACTCAATGCATTCTGAACATTCTACTCAATGCATTCTGAACATTCTACTCAATGCATTCTTAGCATTCTACTCAATACATTCTGAACATTCTACTCAATGCATTCTGAACCTTCTACTCAATACTTTCTTAACGTTCTACTCAATACGTTCTGAACATTCTACTCAATGCCTTCTCAATGGGTGCTGATGAAGATTTGTCTGAAGTGTATTATAGGGGCTTGGAATCACAATGACATTTCAAAAGCAAGCAAATAATTTGTATCAAAACCTTTTGAGATGTGGCCAGATTTACTTCAGATGCAGTTTAACCTTAGCTATAGCTAAGATTGAGGGGACAGCACTGGAATTTAGCTAACTAACTAATTTGGGCAAAACAACCAGGTGTTTTTAGAACGTTCATTATAAAGGCATGACGTGACAGATTGATGTAGTTGGAACCCATGAATACAACAATAGATCATTCTTGAATGAGAACATTTCAGAAATCACTTCTAAATTCGCTTCTCACACAGTTGATCATGCAGAAAGGAAAACTTAACCTTACCGTGAGGAGAAATCCCAGTCCCGTGGTTTTATTGTATAACCACTTTTCACACCATTCACATCCGACAGCTTCCCCGGCTTTGTCTCGTCATGCGCTGACGTGATCACATATTATTATTGTATCCGATCTGCTTAATCGCAGCTTAATCTTTTCCAAGGTAATGCCTTATTATGCCTGGTGCTCGTTGAAGGATGACAAAGCCTTGGCCAGGTTTTAATCTGAATAACTGAAGTGCCTCTAGTTGAGCATATTAACCTAATCTCCCAACAGATGACAGTGGATCTCTCTCTCTCCATCTCTGTCTCTGCCTCTATCTATAAATTATGTTGTTTATTGTTTTCTGGTGCTCATTGGCTTACCATGTAAGATTTGACAAGAATAAGCTCAGTGGTTTTAAACAGATAAGAGGGGCTTAGCTCCAAAGCAGTGTTTTCCCTGCAGAGGCTTCCCTCCTTCTCCCCCCCTTCATTTTGGTACCACTTTATCCATCTTTATTGATTGATAGAGAGAGAGAGAGGGCAAGTATAAAGAGAGAGAAAGACAGAGGGAAGGAACATGGAGGGAAAGAGGGTGAGTATAAAGAGAGAGAAAGACAGAGGGAAGGAACATGGAGGGAAAGAGGGTGAGTATAAAGAGAGAGAAAGACAGAGAGGGAAGGAACATGGAGGGAAAGAGGGTGAAATAAAGAGAGAGAAAGACAGAGAGGGAAGGAACATGGAGGGAAAGAGGGTGAGTATAAAGAGAGAGAAAGACAGAGGGAAGGAACATGGAGGGAAAGAGGGTGAAATAAAGAGAGAGAAAGACAGAGAGGGAAGGAACATGGAGAGAAAGAGGGTGAGTATAAAGAGAGAGAAAGACAGAGAGGGAAGGAACATGGAGGGAAAGAGGGCGAGTATAAAGAGAGAGAAAGACAGAGGAAAGGAACATGGAGGGAAAGAGGGTGAAATAAAGAGTGAAAGAGAGAAAATATATACATATTCTAATTTCTGCTGGGGCTGGATGCTGCTCTTTCTATCTACCAATAGTATCGACTCTGATACACACACACACACACACACACACACACACACACACACACACACACACACACACACACACACACACACACACACACACACACACACACACACACACACACACACACGCACACACACACACACACACACACCAAAAACCACCCAACAGTGTGTGTGTTCTGTGTTGTCGTTTTGAACTAGTTTAGCGACCTTCGTCTCGCCGTGGCGACGGCACGCATTCGGGGCACGCCAGCAAACGACGAAAACACCTCAGCTCGGCGCTGCTCTGACTTTTAATCAGCAGATTTGGTGCTAAATAATTAAAACATGAAAACAAATGTGTTGTGGAGTCTCTTTGTGTATTCCAAATGGCACCCTATTCCCTATGTAGTGAACTGCTTTTGACCACAGATATGGTCAAAGTAGTGCACTATAATGCAGTGCCATTTGGGACACAGTCTCTGTGTGTATCGCGCCACCTTGCTGGGTGTTAGTGTTAGCACTATTTAATTGTGTGCTTATTGTTGCAAATGCTTCAGGGGGGAATAGATAACGGTATTTGAGAAAGCAGATGCTTCAATGTTTATTATGCACATGATCAGAAACCTATGTGAATATAGTATTCCCTCATGTGAGTGTAGATAGCACGCTTACATTGTTGTTCCTTGGTCCAAAAGGGAATTCTGCTCCCAACCTCTCTGGAAAATCTGAGCAAAATGTAAACTTTTAGAACTTAGAATAAAAAACGATGTTTAAGGAAACAATGCAAGGGACGGATTACATGCCTCACATACCATTGTTCTCGTGGGTTAATTTTACAGTCTTAATCCTACTGTTACTGTGTTTCCTATAGCTCTTCTAAGAGGTAAGATGTGTACCAGCCCAGGTATGGAGGGGTGAATCTCACGGGAGAGGCGTGGAATGCAGACATAGTCACCCTCACTAGGCCTTAGAGAGAGACAAAGTGAAGGAGGAGAAATATAGAGGCAGAGAGTGAGAGCGATGGAGAGAGAAAGAGGGACAGAGAAAGGTACAGAGATGGAGAGAGAAAGAGGGATAGAGAAAGGTACAGAGATGGAGAGAGAAAGAGGGATAGAGAAAGGTACAGAGATGGAGAGAGAAAGAGGGATAGAGAAAGGTACAGAGATGGAGAGAGAAAGAGGGACAGAGAAAGGTACAGAGATGGAGAGAGAAAGAGGGATAGAGAAAGGTACAGAGATGGAGAGAGAAAGAGGGATAGAGAAAGGTACAGAGATGGAGAGAGAAAGAGGGACAGAGAAAGGTACAGAGATGGAGAGAGAAAGAGGGATAGAGAAAGGTACAGAGATGGAGAGAGAAAGAGGGATAGAGAAAGGTACAGAGATGGAGAGAGAAAGAGGGACAGAGAAAGGTACAGAGATGGAGAGAGAAAGAGGGACAGAGATGGAGAGAGAAAGAGGGACAGAGAAAGGTACAGAGATGGAGAGAGAAAGAGGGACAGAGAAAGGTACAGAGATGGAGAGAGAAAGAGGGACAGAGATGGAGAGAGAAAGAGGAACAGAGAAAGGTACAGAGATGGAGAGAGAAAGAGGGACAGAGATGGAGAGAGAAAGTGGGACAGAGAAAGGTACAGAGATGGAGAGAGAAAGAGGGACAGAGATGGAGAGAAAGAGGAACAGAGAAAGGTACAGAGATGGAGAGAGAAAGAGGGACAGAGATGGAGAGAGAAAGAGGGACAGAGAAAGGTACAGAGATGGAGAGAGAACGAGGGACAGAGATGGAGAGAGAAAGAGGGACAGAGAACGGTACAGAGATGGAGAGAGAAAGAGGGATAGAGATGGAGAGAGAAAGAGGGACAGAGAAAGGTACAGAGATGGAGAGAGAAATAGGGACAGAGATGGAGAGAGAAAGAGGGACAGAGAAAGGTACAGAGATGGAGAGAGAAAGAGGGACAGAGAAAGGTACAAGAGATGGAGAGAGAAAGGTACAGAGATGGAGAGAGAAAGAGGGATAGAGAAAGGTACAGAGATGGAGAGAGAAAGAAGGACAGAGAAAGGTACAGAGATGGAGAGAGAAAAAGAGAAAAAGAGAAAGAGAAGGTGTAGAGGGACAGAGTGGAAGTAGACAGAGAGAAAATGAGAGAGTGAGAGTGATGGGGAGAGGGAGAGAGAGAGAGTAGAGAGAGATAAAGGAAGAGAGATAAGGGGAGAAAGAGAGAGAGAGAGATGCAGTGTCCCAGTGTGCTCGTTGCCGACACCTCCTTTAAAGCATTTCATTCATCAACCAAACTCTGGCTGCAGTTCTGTGAAAACAAAACTGAGAAACGGGATTGAATTGTAAGGGAGAGCGGGTAACACACACACGCACTAAAGCGAGCACACACACACAACCTGCAAATGGGGAATAAATTGTGAGGTCTAACACACACACACACACACGCATACAAAGACACACACACACACACACACCGCACACACACACACATAGGGCATTGTTAAGCATTATCACTAGCAGACAGAGACTCGGAGATCGTTGTATTCATCTGTCTGTCTTCCACTGCCCAGGGCCTAGTGCTGGGTTTAAGAGTGTTTATGGGAACGAGAGAGAGAGAGAGAGAGAGAGAGAGAGTGTTAATAGATTAGGGGGATAACATAGGAATAAAGGAGAGAGAGGTCAGTCTTTTCCTTATATCCGTTTGCATCATTACTTTAATAATAATAATCCGACACCTTGCTTCAAGAAAACCTTTCATTGGATCATCCCTTTTAACTGGAACTTGCCATTTAAGGGTGACAGTCAATTATTGGAGATAAAAGTCAGGACATCTTTTAGCTCTCTGGATTTCTCTCCCTCTCTCTCTCTTTCTCTGGATTGTATTTGGGTGATGTCCAGTATAATTTACTCACTCTCTCTATAATTGAACTTTATGAGATGCCAGTGGACTCTAACAGTTCCCTACAGTTCATTGATAATATTTTACAGAGCAGTTTTGTCAGACTTGTAGAGCAAGTCTCTGCTACCCTCAGAGGAGAAAAGTCAAAGAGAATAAATACGAAGAAAGTAGAGGAAGAGAGAAGTGTAGATTTTTTCTTCTGTTGTTTGTCTGACACTGGTAACCAGGGTGGAGAAGGCAAACCTTTGTAGTGGCGGCGCAGCGAGCGCCTCGGAACCCAAAGCAGGACAAGACGAGATGAGACGAGACTGCTGAAACGAAGCGAGGACCAGAAAACCAATCTGGTGAGATTTAAAGGCAGAAAAGTTGAGACTGGCAGCAAAAAAAATATAAGAAAAAGAAAAAAGAGACCGAGCATCCAGAGGACATAGAGTGGAGGTCACACGTACCGCTCCTACTTCCTCCCTCCATCCCTCCATCCACTGCTCTCCTACACTCTCCCCACCTGACAGTTTTCTCGCTTTTCTCGCTTCTTGCATGACATCCCTCTCTGCATATACAAAGTGTCTGGCTTGGCGTGCATCGCCACGGCAGCAAGCCGATGACCTGATGTTTAATTCATTGTCAGGGTGCCGGAGGACAGCAGGAAATAAAGAAGCAGGGAAGAAAAAGAGATTGACATTCTGTTTTTCACCCCTTTAACTTCCCTGTTTTTCCCTTGGTCGGGATAGAATGAAAAAGGAAGGAAAGAGAGGGAGAGAGAGAGGGGACAGGGAGTGAAAAAGAGATAAAAAAAACAGGAGATTGAGAAAGAGAGAGAGTGATAGATAAAATAAGAAAAAGAGAGAGAAAAAGAGGAATGAAAGAAGTGAGACAACATATAGTACTGAAAGCCAGAGAGTAGTGCGAGAGGAGTGAACGGTACTTTAGTATTACAGAGGTCATCCTCTCTGTTTGCCTGTCTGCTTGGGGACACTGGGGGACACAAGATTGTGTGTGTGTGTGTGTGTGTGTGTGTGTGTGTGTGTGTGAGTGAGTGAGTGCGTATATGGTTGCATTCATGTTTGTGTCAGTCTGTGTTTGTGTGTGTGTGCAATCGCTCTGCCACACTTGCGTTAATAATCAGTGCTTGATTAAACAGCCATTCAGAGAGGCAGTATTAGGGAAGTCCCCTCAGAGCTGCAGGGATGGGCTGGGAACAACCTGATGTGTGTGCGTATGTGTAAGTGTGTCTCTGTGTGTGTGTCCATGTAAACTGTTACCAAGTGGGGGATCTGTTTGAGTTCATACTGACCCAGAGGAATAGCTAATACTACACCATACACCCTCCGACAAACACTCAGTCACACACCCAGTCACACACACACACCATATAGCCCTCAGCACTGCCTCACACACTCCGTAAACTGACATTGTATGACCTTTTAGTGCAAATAGTGAGAGAGAAAAGGATGCTGCTCGCTCTCGTTATGTTAAGGCAATCATTATACTCTTTGACAGAGAGTTCCTAAAAGCAACAAAATGAATTTCACTTACTGTCAAACCCTGGAAGTTTAAATTGCAATTAACACAAACGTCTAAAAGACAGTGGATTAATTGAGGATCTATCACAGTAATTGTTTGTGTCAGTCTGTTTTCGTGTCTCCTCCGTTTGTGTTAGGAGCTGATTGCCCCTATGTCCCAAATGGCACCCTAATCCATAAAAGTGTACTACTTTTAACCAGAGCCCTGTTTTAAAGTAGTGCCCTATATAGGAAATAGGGTGCCATTTGGGACATAGTGATTTGGATGAGTTAAGAGGGTTCTGAGAGCGTTCTTTGAGCGTTCTTTGAGCATTTGATGCAATTCCATGAATATCACGTTGGTTTTTCTGACATTTGCTCAAATGCAGCCTTGGGCAGAGTCATCCCCACACAGTCTACAGGAACCACGGAAGGCCTTCCTAATGATCCATTAAAACATGTATGTTGTTCTGAGTGAAATCAATAGCCTGGAAAACGAATGTAATATAAAACACTGCAGTGTATAGAATAATAATGATTATAAAAAACAATGGCAGGGGATGGGAGAGGATGGCTCGCTGTGGGTATTTGGCCCTCTCAGTGTGAGAGGGAGAATGTTGTTTTGTACAATTTTAGATGAATACTTTGTGCTCACAGCAGGGGGTGGTAATTGTTGTGCCTCATCTCGAGAATTTCCTGATGCAGGTTTTGATTGAGTGAGACCCCATTGAATTGAATGTGGATGATGTCGTCCCAAAAGATTTGACAGAAGTGTTCTCAAAATGTTACCCTATTCCCTTTGTAGTGCATGACTAGAGCCCTATTGGCGCTATTGCCATTTAGGATGCAGACAGTCACTAGAATAACTAGAGGCATAGATCTCCAGTATAATTGATAGATAACCAGATACCTGTACGACACCAACGTTCACATAAACAATATTAATTTATCAGCTGAATTGGTCTTAATGATTTAAAATTATATCTTGTCTGCCCTTCTCCAATGTCTGTTATCCAATCTATTCATGGAGATTTAAAGTGGGGGCATTTCTAAGAAGTTGCTACTGCTGAATGTGATGCTGTAAGTCTCTGAGATTTGGGAGAAATACTGGTATGACACTTAGACAGGGTACGTTCTAAACAGCACCCTATCCCCTACACACAGCAAAATCAATGGTGTACTTCTAAATCTGAAAGTGTAAAATGCACACTATGTTCAGTGAACATATGAGTCCCACAGAACTGGTGTTAAAATAACACTTTTGAAAGTGTTACAAATGTTACTCTGTTGCAGTGTTCCCTCTTTAACTCTTAAAGTATTCATAGGAACTCAATTGTGGTGTTTGCATAGCTCTACTGTAGAGTTATATGCAACACCTAAGTGTAAAACATAACACTTTACTTAGAGTAAACTGGACTCACTTTACTGGCACTAATACACTTTTTCAGTGTAAGAAATTAACACCTGTAGTGTTACAGTAAATCAGTTATGGTGTAAAGTGTAATTTGGATAGTTCCCTTTTCATTTTGAGTCAATTGTAGAGTTTACCTCCCATGACTGTATTTGTTAGTGACAAATATTCTTTCATTTTCTTTCCTTTTAAAGGTCTGTGGCTTTCAACAAATGAGTACATAGGTGAATGTAATCATGTAAATGAAACCATAAGAATACATTACATGTATCATAAGACCTTACTTATTGGCCTACAGTAGTTGATGGCCTAGTTTTACCCTAACAAAATGTTATGAAACTCCTGGTTTACAGACCACAGCAGGCCTGCTAGTCACATAATTCTTATTAAAATCCAGACAGAGTTATTCAACTAAAACCTGTATTCAAAATGGTTGTCAGGGTTAAGAATCTTGATTAAACAAATAACACTACCTAAACTGTTTAAACCGGAGCAACCATTTCAGTAATGCGTGCAATAAATCAAACTAATTGATTGGATTAGTTTAGAAAAATGTGTTATTTATATTTTTGTAGCATAAGATGTCTCAATCAATTAATGTACTTGCAAATCACAGAGATTATAAACAATCCTAAAAAATCGACCTCCAGCAGAGCATGCTGGGAAATATGATAATTATGGGTGTGGTTTTAATGGGACAGTTTTTCTCTCCACTGTGTAAAACAATAACTCTGGTTATTAACCCCAATACTCAGGGTTATTTTACACCATTGAGTGTTCATTGTACTCTTACAAAGTGCATTTAACCCCTGAATCAATACAAGAAATGTCACACTGAAAAATCAACACAGGTCAATAGTGCCCTGGACAAAAGCAGTGCACTATAAAGGGAATAGGGTGCAATTTGGAGTGCACACATTGACTCTGTCCTCAAATGCCATCCTAGCCCCATTGACGATATATGGCACTGTGCTTTTTCTGTGTTTGCTTTGGGAACGGTAAATATTGAATGCGTAGGGCACATTCCTTAGTTTAAATGTTCAAGGATCTTTTCCCTGAGCTCAAAGTCAAAGGCTGCCAGTCAGTCACATAGTCATGCAGACCACTTTCATTGTAATTGTATGTGACCCACCGAAACAGTATTAAACTAACACTTTTCAAAGTGAAGATAAACTAACACCCCGAGAGTGTTGGTCCATAACACCAGAGTTAATCATTTATTTATCTTGATTAAACTATTCCAATTTGTAGGTGGTTGGATTTATTTCACCTGCTATTGTATTCTGACTTAAATAAAACATCTATTAGAGCTGATGCTGTTACACTTTCTCAGTGTTAGGGAATTAACACCTGTGGTGTTACAGTAGCTCGTTTTAGGGTGTTGTTTTAACACGGTAGGGTGTAAAGCCGTATTTGCATTCCCAGGGTGCCTCTCGAGTGAATTTTAGAGGTACCAGTTCCACCCATGACTAAGGTTTGCTAGTGACAGAGACATGCTTGTTGCATTCAATGGATTTCAGTCCTGTAGCCTTCACCAAGTGACTGCCTAAGTGATTAGTTCATCATAGAAAATAATTTATCTTTCTCATTACCATACTCTGACAGCCATGTTTTACCCAAATGCTGAAACACCTGGTTTGCAGTCCACATCAGCGAGCCAAATTATTCTGTCTTGCAAACTGTAATATAACAGCTATTTAAATCAAGCCAGAGTTAAGATAAACAGCAATTTTTTTATTTTGGAAAAGTTTTATTATCTATCTTAAACAGCTCATATATATTTTTGTACATCATTTTTACACATAAAAACGTTATAAAAGCATAAAAACAGCATTTGGATACTACATTTAAATTAGTTAAAAAGTGCACGTTGTTAAATCCAATTCTGTAAAAGCCATTTAAAATGTGTACAAATGATTTAACAAAAGTAAAGCATTTTTAAGACATGGAAAACATGTTAAAAAGTCACTTTGTTAAAAAGCTGTCTTCGGTCCATTGTACAGGAGCGGAGTAAGTCCTTATAAAACTCGCCTCCTCCTGCTCTTCCGAATCAATCACCATCCTGTCCTTCGGGGCCCATATGAGGTCCCTCCCCTAGGCGCATCACCCCAGGTGCCGCAGCGCTGTCGGGCCGTGGCCGCCGGGAACTTGGGTGTTGTGGGGGACCCTTCACCTGGAGTCGAGGCCCCCATTCTTCTGTACCACCCCAGGGCTTCCTGGGGTGGTCTCTACCCCCCTCTACTCTACTCATTTTGCTACTAGCAGGTTGTGGGAAGACCACAGTGCATCCTTCAGACATATGAGGGTGGGCCAGAGCTTGGTGAAGGCCTTCGGTGGGATGGGCCGATAAAGCACGAGCTGGGGTGTTAGGTCCTCCCTTGCTGGCAGACACGGTGAGATCAGGGGACCTGCTTCCTTCCACAGGTCCCTGGTGGCTCTGCACTCCCAGACCGACTCCTCTTGGCCACAGCTTGGTCGGGGGCACTCGGATATACTCGCCATGCCCCAGGAGTGCATAATGGCCCTGACCGGGAGGATCTCGTGGGCAACCATCCAGGACAGGTCCCGGTGCCGATTCAGGAGAGCAGGATGGGTCACGTTATGCCAAACCATTATGGGCTTGCTTATAGCAAGCCTGCTCACTGGACACACTGGTTCCCGCTCCTGCACAAGAGAGAGAAGAGAGTGGTGTTTAGTTAAAACTGTGACTGCTTCTTTTTCCAGTTTAAAATGTCTTAAAAACTTCTGGAGCTGGACATAGTGTTTGGGAAGCAGGAAAGAGACTGGGGCTCGCAGGTCACCTGGGATCAGCCCAGTCAGAACCGTGCGAGGGCCTGTGTCTTGTTGTTGACCAGGGAGGTGGCAAGAGTGAGATGTAATGCTGTGTAGCGGCTGCCCAGGAACAAGTAGAGGTCAGGCAAGCCTTTCCCCCCTTGGACCTGGGCCTCTTGACCACCTCCCTCCTCAGCCTCTCCCACTTGCTTCCCCACAGGAAGAAGAACAGCATCCTTTCCAGAGCTAAAAGAGTTCTTCGTGGGGGGATAAAAACAGAACTGATTAATAAAAGCACAGGTAAAATCACAGCTTTAATGATTAAAACCTTGCCCTCAAAACCCAGTCTCTGTCTTACTGTCCCCAGGATCCCACTCCAGTTGCCGCTCCCTCCTCCCTCCTGGTCTAACTTTACCCCCAGTACCCTCATGTCCATTGTTTTAACAGTCAGTGGTAGTCTGGTCAAGTCTGGGTCTGCCCACAGCCCGAAATGTTGAGCCTCTGTCTTGTCTTTGTTCAGCCTCGCCCCAGAGGCTCGTCCGTACCAGTCAGTCCTGTCCAGGGTTCTGTCGGCGGATAAAAGGTTGGTACATCACGTCGTCCATGTAAAAAACTCACTTGGCGGTCATCCCCCCACTCCCCGGGATACCCACCCCACTGATCCGTTGGTCCCTTCGCAAGACCTGTGCCAGTGGTTCGATGCAGGAGGAGATAAAGGGCAGCCCTGACGGACGCCGCAGTGTACTCCCACTACTTTTGACAAATTCCCATTTACAAGAATTTTGTTGGTGATATCCCCATACAGCAATCCCACCCAAGCTAAGAACCTGTCTGGGAAGGCCATTTTTTGCAGTACCTTGAAGAGGTACTGGTGCGAGACCCGATCAAAGGCATTTTTAAAATGTAAATTTAGGACTACTTTAGGACTATAACAGATGGCATCTCTGATCAGTACCAGGCTGTCCTTGATCTTCCTTCCGGGAATGGCACAGGTTTGGTCCGGGTGGATCACCTCCCCTAAAACAGAAGACATTCTGAGTGTAAAAACCTTGGTAAAATGTTTACAATCAAAATTGAAAAGGATAATCGGTCTCCAGTTCTTCAGGTGAGTCCTCTCATTTTGTTTTACGTGAAAGAGTCACAATCCCAACGCTAAAATTGTCAGGGAATCTGTCAAGGTGTTCAAAGTCAGTAAAAACAGATATATAACAATTGGAACTTTTAATCACAATGACTGCCAAGGTAGAGATGATTGATAAACAAGACTATCTAAACCATCTAAACTGGCACAGCCAACTCAATAACGGGTGAAATAAGTCCAACCACCTACAAATGTGTTTATTTAAAAAAAGTATGTTTTTTATCTTTGTGTAGTATAATATCAATTAATCAATCAATGTGCTTGCAGAAACATAGATATTAAAACGAACTATCCTAAAAAGCAACCTGCAACAAAGTGTGCTGGGAAATATGATAATGCAGCCCCTCCCAGGGTGTGTGTGTGTGTGTGTCTTTTGCGTGTGTGTATGTGTGTGTATCACACTTTGACATTGCTCCGGGGCTCTGTACATCGCCTGTTATGCTGTTAAACTATTTGATTTACCCACACACACATACACACACACCGCTCTCTCTGTCAGACACAAGGGGGACATAAACTAAACAGCGTAAATGCTTTCTCTCACCTGGGAATCTATTTCATTCCTCCTGTTTATTATGGATAGACTGTGTGCGTGTGTGTGTGTGTGTGCGTGCGTGCGTGCATGTGCACGTGCGTGCTTGTGTCTGTGATGGCTGGTGGTGTGTGTGTGTGGGTCGGCGTGGGGCCCTTTAGGCTGATGATTGGGTCCTGATTTGATTTGGGGCCGGTTAGGAGGGTTAGGAGGCCGCGAGAGACAATGGTTGGTAATTGACAGGGATGGGTGCGGGCACCAATACTAATACAGACCAACAGAGCCAGGACAGGCTCTGGTACCAGTTGGGAGGAGAGGAGAGGAGAGGAGATGAGAGGACAGAGGTCTGTTAAAGGACAGGAGCAATGGCGACCTGTCATTCTGGGCAGGTGGGGCAGAGACACATTTTTAGCAAAAAGTAAGTAAAAGTAAAACAATATATATATCATTGAAGCCTCATACAAACATGGTCTCTTGTTTCTTTTCTTGAGTAAGGCAGCTCCAAAATGCAGGTGTTTCAGCCTTGCTCGGTGCTTTCTGTGGTGGTGGGGAAAGCAAGCAGAAAATACGGAGCCTTGTGCCGTGACTGGCACAGTGTTCTGTCACTCGTGGGGACACTACGTCACCGCCAATATTAAGGGGAGAGCTAGACAATTCTAGCCCCTTGGGGGCTGCCATAGAGTTACATTAGAAGTGCCCATCAAGGAAGGCTCAAGGCCATTGGCCACAGATAAAAGGACGTCAAATGACGTTATATGTACATTAGCTTTGATTGGACTGATCATGTCAACATCATGCTTTCAAAATCTTAGCTAGCAAGCTAGCAGTCATCATCATGTATCATGTCGACAAACTTCTGGCAAAATGTGTGTGTGTGTCAGAGTGAAGGTGATACAGGAGTCAGTATTGGTCTTGAGACGGTAATGAGTTGACATGGTTGTCATGGAGACAGTGATATGAGTGGTAACCTACGAAGCAAGCTAGATCTACTCGGGTTTTCTAAAGCTAACTAGCCTTAATTAGCTTCACATTTCAGCTCAGGCATCATCTGTACTACGATGGTGGATATTGCTCGTCCACCTGCTGCTAACTTGTAACTGCGCGCATGGCTAGTTGAACACCGAACTCTTCATTGAGATGCTGGAATGTCAAGCCATGGGCGAGTCAGAGCTACATTTTCATTTGTGCCGAAATGAAAATGATTTCAGCAGGTCATGGTGGGAAATAGGCTTTTCACATGTTGAGCTGAAATGTCCATGTCAAAACAAAATAAACATATGTGAGGTCAATTGTTCACATGTGAGACCGTATGTTTACATGTATTCAGTATATTTTAACACCACCTTTTTTCACATGTGAGGAGAATAACATGTTTCCACCTCACGTGTGAATTGCAGAATTGCAGGTGTTTTCACACGTTATCACATGTTAATTTTAAATGTTGTGAAACGGGATCACGTGTGAAGTTAATGTGTTTTTTCAGTAAGGGTTGATCGCAGAATTAAAAACGAATTCAAGTTTTGTGATCACTAAAGAACCTATGGAATTATTTCTGATTCCAACTTAAAACATTCTAGAATGTTTACACTGTAGAATGTAGGTTTTGCCACTCAGGCCGCAATGCACACCCTTTTAAATGTCTCCTTATATCAACCTATGAATGACAGACCTCTTTAAGTGCACATTGAGCGTGTCCACTCTATAGTCAATATGTGAGTGTACCCTAGGGCGTGTCTACCCTAGGGAGTGTCAAGACTTCACTAGGCTTCCGGCAGAACACATTGATGAGCCCTGTGACATCCACACAACTTTCACACAACCTTCACGCCAACCAGGACATGCATATATCAAGGACCATCACCTAGATTGAGGAATGTTTTTATCAAACCCAACAAACTTACAGGGGAGGAGAAAATTTAACCAATAGTCTGTCAGTTTGCATCATAATATTCTAAATAGCAGGATTTCATGTAAGGTTTGTATTTCTCTCTTGATAGTTTACTGTTTGCGATTAAGCCTGCATTGTATATGGCTTAATGTAGTGTGAAATTAAAAAGTCAGTCCCGATGTTTCAAAGCAGCATGTTAGCCGCTTATGATATTCATGCTCGGCTACTAAAAAACTATACATTTCAGCAGGCAGATCGCTCAAGATTGACTTCGAAATTAGACGTCTGTTCATTTACTGAAGACATCGGGAAAAACCTTAAAAACCGGCCACTTGGGCAACAGTGAGCACTATTACCATCAAGTAGGCTTGGGTTTTGCTTGGGGGTTGTGGTTTGGGGTGCCAGATAGATGTACAAACATTACTCCGGATCCAAAGGTTGCATGTTCAATTCCAGTGGCACACACTCAATTTTATTTGTTTATTTTAACCCT
Organism: Oncorhynchus clarkii lewisi; assembly: GCF_045791955.1. NCBI lineage: Eukaryota > Metazoa > Chordata > Actinopteri > Salmoniformes > Salmonidae > Oncorhynchus > Oncorhynchus clarkii. The sequence goes on along the minus strand of NC_092169.1, from coordinate 31,376,420 downwards.
ATCCCAAACCTTAACCCTTAACTTAACCATTCGGAATGAATGCGTAAACTTAACGTTTTAACCCTTTCCAAAACCATAAACCTGAGCATAAACCTGAGCAGGAGGAGACAACCTAGGCAGTCAAAAACACTTAATCGTTTGACATTTGGATCAACTTCTACATCAGAGACACTAATTGATCAATTAAAATCCGGGACAAAGGAAAGACCAGTAAGACTTTAGGAATTGTGCACCCCTCTGCTATAAACCATATCTGGAGATCTCTCCTCATTCCAGTCTGCACTACCCAGAAATGATAGCTGTTTCCCAGGTGTACTGAGTGCCGAGCAGCCCTGGAGGAGTCCCCTGGATGGATGATATAATGATGTAGCCCTACTGGCCTCCACTTAGATAATGTCCAGTGCTCTGTCATCCAGACTGATGCTGCTATAACACACACACAAGAGAGAGAGCGAGAGAGAGAAGAGAGAGAGAGAGAGAGAGAGAGAGAGAGAGAGGAGAGAGAGACACACACACACACTTGTAGTGGGGATATGTTCAGAAGTCACACCATTGGTCATGGTGAGTTTACAGCCTCCAGAAAGGCATTAACGGACAATGCTGAAGACACCACAGGATAGTGTGGGAGTGCGTTTGCTCAGGAAGTTTGATGCATTTCTTGTGGTGTGTTCTCCATTGGTCCTGTTGCTAGAGGTTAGTTGTATGGACAATATAGATTATTCTGTGTTCTCCATTGGTCCTGTTGCTAGAGGTTAGTTGTATGGACAATAGAGATGATTCTTTGTTCTCCATTGATCCTGTTGCTAGAGGTTAGTTGTATGGACAATGGAGATTATTCTGTGTTCTCCATTGATCCTGTTGCTAGAGGTTAGTTGTATGGACAATAGAGATGATTCTTTGTTCTCCATTGATCCTGTTGCTAGAGGTTAGTTGTATGGACAATGGAGATTATTCTGTGTTCTCCATTGATCCTGTTGCTAGAGGTTAGTTGTATGGACAATAGAGATTATTCTGTTCTCCATTGATCCTGTTGCTAGAGGTTAGTTGTATGGACAATAGAGATTATTCTGTTTTCTCCATTGATCCTGTTGCTAGAGGTTAGTTGAATGGACAATATAGATTATTCTGTTCTCCATTGATCCTGTTGCTAGAGGTTAGTTGTATGGACAATAGAGATTATTCTGTTTTCTCCATTGATCCTGTTGCTAGAGGTTAGTTGTATGGACAATAGAGATTATTCTGTTTTCTCCATTGATCCTGTTGCTAGAGGTTAGTTGAATGGACAATATAGATTATTCTGTGTTCTCCATTGGTCCTGTTACTCTGTAGCTTTAGAGCTGACATGTTGTGCTCACTTCATGCCTCTGATGTCCAGTTGTGACCAGCTCACCGTGTGTGCATGTGTGTGTGTGTGTGTGCCTGTGTGTGTCACTGACATCAGGGAGGGTAACACCTTAAAACAGGAATAGTGGAATATCGCTGTGTAGGACCAGCCACTCACAAAAGGAGTAAGGTTTTTAGCCATGCTCGGTCTGTCCCTATCAGAGTATTTAGTCTCTATTTCAGGACAAGGGATCATGAGCAGATCTGCATTGAGGGAGTGAGTGAGTGAGCGAAGTAGAGAGAGAGAGATACAGAGAGAAGGAGAGAGAGAGAGAGAGAGAGAGAGAGAGAGAGAGAGAGAGATAGCGAGAGAGAGAGAGAGAGAGAGAGAGAGAGAGAGAGAGAGAGAGAGAAAAGAAAGAAGCTAGCCTGTAATGTCATAGTGATGATAAAAACCAGTATTCAACTTAACCACTACAACAACAGACATTCAGTACAGAATCATATATTTCAAACACATTGGTGTATTCACATCACAAATGCATACATATCAGTGCAGTGATACATAAAATGGTTGCTTCCCAAAGGGCACCTTTTTTGCTATAGTCCTATCCCACTGGGCACAACATGTCACTTCAACTTGGAGAAGTAGGTAATGTTTGGTACATACTTTGATCAATGAGATTTCAACCTATTTTCGCCCACTCAAAAACACAGCCAAAAGTTTGTTGAATTCCCAATGTGTTATCACTATGCTGTCAACCATCTAAAAGCACAACCAAATTCCAATGGTAAATCAATGTCTGATGTTTGGTTTAGTTGTCACCTTTTGGTTTACTTGTGACCTGCAGTTGAGATTACATTAAAGTACATGTTGCAAGTGATCAATGCCGTTTGAGATTATGTGCAGATTATTATAGCAGTTAATATAGCAGATTTGCACAGACCTGCGACCCTAGACATGCACGGTTTCTATGATTACATAAGAAGACATTTTTGTTACAGTAACCTCAAAATGTGGCCATGGATGTGTTACTCATTTGAAGGTTGAATAATACTGTTACATTCGTTTGTGAGATAGCCTTGTCATTAGGCTATTTACTGTCTTGTATAGTAATATGTCATTGTGTTTGGTGGACAACGCAACCAAATAGAAACATTTAAAGGAGATGTATCTACTGATTGGATAGTTCAATCTGAGCCATTGGCTTAATCTCATTCTTTAACTTTTGTTTTTGGTTTAGATGGAGACGGGAATGCAACATATAATTTGTAAACGAATAGGCTATTTACCGTATTGTCAACGCAACCAGATATCAACATATGAAGGAGATTTATTTTTTGTCTACAAATTTATAATTTATAATGTTGGATTCACATCTCCATTTAAATAATAGGGCTAAATCAAATCAAACTTTAAATGCACTTTAAATACAGTTTGATTTTATTTTAAACCTACTATTTAACTTTTTGGTTGAGATGGAGACGTGAACATGTTTATTATTAACTTGTATTCATTTGAAATCAACCAAAGCTTGAAGCCCTAAGCCGCGTGTCAAACTCATGTCACGGAGTGCAGAGTGTCTGCGGGTTTTTGCTCCTCCCTTGTACTTGAGTGATGAATTAAGGTCACTAATTAGTTAAGAACTCCCCTCACCTGGTTGTCTAGGTCTTGATTGAAAGGAAAAAACAAAAACCCACGGACACTAGGCCCCCCATGGAATGAGTTTGACACCCCTGCCCTAAACCTATATGTACAGTATTGTCTATGTTTAGTTGAATCCTGGGCTGAATTTGAACAATAGCTGTTGATGATTTCCCAAATGCTGTATAGGCCAAAATAGCATCATTGACGATATACTGTATGAGTGATAAAGTATGGTTACATTTAATTTGCTTTGTTAAACCTACCCTTTGGAATGACTTCGATAGCAACAGGGAATATATTAATTGGAGATTTGTCAGCAATCATTCTCACCATAACACATTGGTGACAGTCAGTGACAAATATCAAAGCTGAGCAGGGCTTGGTTAAAACCCTGGATAGGAGACCAAAGAGATAGCTGTAGATAGATCAATGCCCCAGTAGGAGGTGCTGCCCAGACTATTTTTATTTTCTTATAGTGGATATCACATTGAAGATCTGATGTTTTTTTCAAAGGTACAAATTCAACATATTTTATACAAGGTTTGTCTATTTTGGTTACCATGATGACATAATCCTGTTATTTAAATTGTACCTTCAAAACAACAGTTAATGTTGATAATTTTTTTTTGAATCCAATGTAGATTCCACCTCACAATACGTTGACAAATTACGGTGAAACAATACTTATTTAACCAGTTTGTGCCCAGTGGGAAAAGCCCTGGTCAAAAGTGGTCAAAAGTAGCGCACTATAGTGTGCCATTTGGGACGCATCCGATGACTCATCAAAATAATGATTCAGTACTTCTCAGCTTTTCTTACAATAAGGCCATGGTGTATTTTCTGAAGAAAATGTAATATTATTTATTTCCTCCTCATGTGTTTGTGTCTGCTGTTCCCCCACTTTGAACTTCTACAATGCTTCCCAAATGACACCATTTTCTCTATGTAGTGCACTACTTTTGATTAGGTCCCATAGAGCTCAATAGGGTGCTATTTGGGACGCACGGCCCAACATATCAAGCAGATGCCTCCGACCCATCATGCTGCTTTGGGCTGCCTTTGAACCATAAAACAGGAAGAAATAATAGAGAGAGAGAGAAATAGTCACACCCTCCTCCATCCTCCCACTCTTCACCATAGGAAGAGATGGAAGTTTCTCTCTTTTCTCTGTCTGAGACGGTTAGCTTGGAGGTGTGTGTGTGTGTGTGTGCGTGTGCATGCATGCATGTCTGCAAGTGTGTGAGTTTGTGTTAGGGTTGGAGGTGTTAAAGCTGTTTTTATTGTGTCATTTTGGAGAGTAGAGTAGGTATTCTAGCTAGCTACCAATTAGATGAGGTGATCAAGCGTTCCCCTGACAACGTTCCATACTCCATCATCAACACTGTGCTAACTGACACACACTTTTAGCACACTGTCTTTTTCTGTTTAAGAATGGGTTTTATTACACGTAAAAGCAGACTATTGATTCAAGTCTTTCCTCTCTCAAGTTATGTCCCAAATGCAATCCTGTTCCCTTCCCTGGGTGGCAGGTAGCCTGGCAGGTAGGAGTTGTGTCCCAAATGCAATCCTGTTCCCTTCCCGGGGTGGCAGGTAGCCTGGCAGGTAGGAGTTGTGTCTCAAATGCAATCCTGTTCCCTTCCCGGGGTGGCAGGTAGCCTGGCAGGTAGGAGTGTGTCCCAAATGCAATCCTGTTCCCTTCCCGGGGTGGCAGGTAGCCTGGCAGGTAGGAGTGTGTCCCAAATGCAATCCTGTACCCTTCCCGGGGTGGCAGGTAGCCTGGCAGGTAGGAGCGTTGGTCCAGTAACTGAAAGGTTGCTGGATCAAATCCCTGAGCTGATAAGATAATAAAAATCTGTTGTTCTGAGCGAGGCAGTTCCCCAGGTGCTGATGTTGATTATGGCAGCCCCTTGCAACTCTCTGATTCAGAGGGGTTGGGTTAAATGCAGAAGACACATTTCAGTTGAATGCATTTAGTTTAGGCTACCCTGGGGTTGCCTAGTGGTTAGAGCGTTGGACTTGTAACCGGAAGGTTGCAAGTTCCAACCCCCAAGCTGACAAGGTACAGATCTGTCGTTCTGCTTTGTTTACTAGGATGTCATTGAAAATAAGAATTTGTTCTTAACTGACTTGCCTAGTTAAATAAAGGTAAAAAAAACAAACATTGTACACCCCTTTCCCTATGTAGTTCACTACTTCTGGGGGCCCTGGTCAAAAGTAGTGCTCCATATAGGGAATGAAGTGTGATTTGGGACGTAACTTGAGAGAGGGAAGCCTGGAATCAATAGTCTGCTTTTACGTGTAATAAAACCCAATATCAATAGTTTGTTCAATAATCAATAGTTTGTTTTTACGTGTAATAAAACCTATTCTTAAAGAGAAAAATACGAGGTAAACATGGAAAAGTATAATGTTTGTTTGTGCCATGGAATACATGGAGCTTTTTATTCAAGCCAACCCGTCATTGTTTCAAAAGGTATTCTGTTTGCAAACTACTGCCCAATTGTTGCTCTATGAACTAGACCCATCTGACTGTCAAGTTAGTATGTATATCTTATATCTTGAGTTCTTCTCTCCTCTTTCGAACAGCTAACTCAAGTTTGGACAGGGATGCTGTGCAGGGCAAGGATTTTCCACCCCCTTGCGTGCGTGTGTTTGTGTCTGTGCGTGTGTGTGTCCATGTGTTTAGGCCAGTGATTGTGCGACCCCCTGCATGTGATCTCACACTGGTTCAAGATGATGAGGAGAGCTCAGTGGTGACCTTAAGGTCACCTGTCTTCTCTCCTCCATCACATCCTCCCTCCATCATCACTCTCTACTGAACGAGGGATGACACACAGAGCCTATTTCTATTACACACGTACACGAGCGCATGCACACACACACAAATGTACAAGGCAACAACAGCCGGACCATGTTCTCAGAGAGCTGGGTTTCAGTTTCAGTCATTTGTCATAGCAGAGCTGCATTCTGTTCCTGACAGCGGAGATTGTGGGTGCTGAGGAGTCGGTTGGTTGGTCGGCTTGTTGACAGCTGCATTGCTGTGGCTTTGTGTACTTTTCGGTGGTTGTTTTTGTCTTTCAATCAACCCTCACCATGGTGATTAACAATGGACACACCCCCTGTGGTTACAAATATTGGGCTTGTTTGAGTGATAAAGTGAAAGCAACCAACAGTACAGACTGATTTCGAGGAGTGAAGTCAGGGGAGGTGCATCTGCAACAGGTGAAAGTCAGACACTTACGTGGTTTTCCAACAGTAAGGTTCAGTGCAACATGACATTCTTTATAAAAATTGTTGTTTATAATGTTGAAATAAATGCCTCCAAACCCCATATCACACACTCACTGAAAATATGTGTGTATATTGTACATAGATTGATGAGAGAGAGAGTATCATCTTACATTTATTTGTACATTTACACTGTATACATGAAAGTTGGTTCCTGTTTCAGTCATGTCTTTGGTCACGTTCGTGTGGGTCAAACAAAAACACCCTAATGACTGGTTGACAATAGAAGCTCCCACAATGTAAGTGATGTCTACCGGATAAAGTTGGTGAAGAGCAACTGCTGACACATGCAGTCAAAACTTCATAACCTTTGATCACATGATGTTTGTAAAGTTCATGCAGTCAGCACAAGTAGGCACAAGTCGGACAATTTTTATCCCCAGAATGCAACACACTTTAAAAGGCGGTGACCAACGATGGCCACAGACTTGACAAAAGTGATCCTCTCGAACGCCCGATTCTGTCTGAGACAAGGCCAACTGAACTCAGCGGTTTGTGTGTGTGTGTGTAGCCTCGATGCCACCGAGCATCCAAGCAGAACCGTCTGACAGCTCCCCCCCACAGTCCCCTGGCCCCTTAGCTAGCTATACCAATCCTCGGTATAAGGGTATGTGTGTGTGTGTGTGTGTTTGTGTGTGGTAGGGCTTAGATATGTCCCATCTCCCCTAACGTGCCCTTTAACGAGGCTCTCCTCTGTGACACCGCTGTGTGATTGTATGTACCTCTGTACGTCTGCTTCGCCCCATGTCACACCTCCTGGTGAGCTGTCAGGTACCACGCTGTGTGACATGTTACTGGGCACACACACAAACAGCGATGACGCTTGATACCGAATTTACACTCATACTCACAAAAGGCACATAATCCAATCCACGCCGTACACCACGGTTTCCCAAACTCGGTCCTGGGGCCCCCCCATGGGTGCACATTTTGGTTTCTACCTTGTCCTGGGCTTGACTAGGCTGGCAGGTTAAAAAGTAAATAACTCTGTGAGACAGAGGGAGTGGTGAGGCGCCGGCAGAACTGCCCCGGCCAGACGAGGGCTGTCAGAGGAGTAATGTCAGCAGTAAATGATCCAGGATCAGATCAGAACGAGTCAGACAGGAGTCAGACAGAGCTACTGTGTTAAATGATCCAGGATCAGATCAGAGTCAGTCAGGAGGAGCCAGCCACAGCCACTGAGTTAAAGGCTCCTTCCTGTCACAGTTTATATTAAGCCTCGATGAAATTCTTTTTAAAGCAGGTTCTAGCTTAAGGTTAGATAGAAGACCTTGATCAGCTGCTTACACATTTTACGAAGTCCTTTGTCGTAAGATTTAACACATACCAAATCACAACCTTGTGGAGAGACATACTCATGTTGTTGTTTATACTTATTGGCCTGCCTGGTCAAAGAGCATGGTATTGTTTTAAAAGTCTGTCTGTGCTACAGTATGTGGTGGTTTGAGCTGTGACTGTCGGCTACTGTTATTAAAAACAAAAAACAATGTTTACGTGAGAAGTAGGTATTGGTCTGAAGCCCGAAAAAGAAAGGAAATTCACGTGAGCACCACAATGCCTTGTCCACCCATGCTCTACCAAGGTTTTGCAGAACACAGCTTTGACCGACTAAATTAGCTATGTTGGTCTATTATACTTCAAACAATGTGTATGCATCTTACTTAGGATTCAACCCTTCTCAAACAGCCTAATTCATTAATTAAAACAACTGTTTTAGAATTTTTGAATTTTACACTGGAAGGTGATTATACAAAATTTTACAACAATTCCACATGCAAAAGGTGTCATTCAAAAACATAATATGCACTTCAAATGATGTTTAAAAAATGCATGTGTTTTGTATCACATATTTTATTGTCCAGGGTCCGGTTTCCAAAAAGCATCTTAAGGCTAAGTTAAATGTTATAGCCTTCGTAGGCACATCATTAAATCTCTCCAAGCTGTTTCCCAAAACCATCATTACAAAAGCTCAGCTTTCAACACCATAGTGACCTCAAAGCTCATCAATAAGCTAAGGACCCTGGGACTAAACACCCAGGGTCCTTAGGTGATGAGGGTAGGTAGCAACACATCCGCCATGCTGATCCTCAACGTGGGGGCCCCTCAGCAGTGCATGCTCAGTCCCCTTCTGTTCTTCCTGTTCACTCATGACTGTACGGCCAGGCACGACTCCAACACCATCATTAAGTTTGCTGATGACACAACAGTGGTAGACCTGATCACTGACAACGATGAGACAGCCTATAGGGAGGAGGTCAGAGACCTGACCGTGTGGTGCCAGGACTACTTCTCCCTCAACATGATCAAGACTAAGGAGATGATTGCGGACTACAAATTAAGGAGGACCGAGCACGCCCCCATTCTCATCAACGGGGAGCAGGTTGAGAGTTTTAAGTTCCTTGGTGTCCACATCACCAACAAACTAACATAGTCCAAGCACACCAATAGTCTTGATGAGGGCAAGACAAAACCTATTCCCCCTCAGGAGACTGAAAAGATTTGGCATGGGTCCTCAGATCTTCACAGGTTTCTACAGCTGCACCATCGAGAGCATCCTGACAGGTTGCACTCCTGCCTGGTATGGCAAATGCTAGGCCTCCGACCGCAAGGCACTACAGAGGGTAGTGTGTACGGGCCAGTACATCACTGGGGCAAAGCTTCCTGCCATCCAGGACCTCCATACCAGCCACCCTAATCATAGACTGTTCTCTCTTCTACCGCACGGCAAGCGGTACCGAAGCACCAAATCTAAGTCCAACAGGCTTCTAAACAGCTTCTACCCCCAAGCCATAAGACTCCTGAACATCCCCCCACTCCTTTACACCGCTGCCTATTTTACACCACAGTGCCCTCAAAGCTCATCAAATAGCTAAGGACCCTGGGACTAAACACCCAGGGTCCTTAGGTGGTGAGGGTAGGAAGCAACACATCCGCCACGCTGATCCTTAACGTGGGGGTCCCTCAACACGGGGGCCCCTATTATTATCTATGCATAGTCACTTTAATAACTCTACCTACATTTACAAATTATCTCAATTACCTCGACTAACCGGTGCCCCCGCACATTGACTCTGTACCGGTACCCCCTGTATATAGTCTCGCTACTGTTATTTTACTGCTCCTCTTTAACTACTGGTTACTTTTATTTCTTATTCGTATTCATATTCTTTAAACTGCATTTTTGGTTTGTGGCTTGTAAGTATGTAAGCATTTCACTGTTGTATTCGGCGAATGTGACTAATAACATTTTATTTTATTTGATAATTGTAGGCTACTGTCTGTAATTTTTGCCTCAAACAACATGTGCATAATGATGTGGCAAATTTTGGATTTCGTGCATAGGCTAAGAATTAGAATATTTGCAGACATAGGTGATAATATCTCTCTTGGAGCTGATCCATCGTCAGTATCTAATGTTAAGTTAAGATTTGAATGGAGTTTGCTGATCCGAGAGCAGAGATCTTTCTTTCGATGCTATCAGTATCGACACACTTATTGAACGTTCTCCCCATGTGGTGTTCTGGGAAACGCATGTGAATTCTTTGACCGTTATAGAAATCATGCATCGTTAAAACACTTTTTAGCTTAAGTTCCATCGCCATCTGAAAACTTGGCCCTGCCTATAGAACTGATTATTGCATTTATGCATTTATTGCATTTATTTTCCCTTTAAAGAGGGAGGGGGGTGAATATCAACAGTTGCTTACACAGTTCCAGTTCCTGGAAGTGACTCTCAAAGTACTGAATAAGTTGGCTGAGTGAGCATTTGAAAATAGACCCCTTCCAAATTTTGACTTGTTGATGGCTACTTCCCATTATGCCGATGTCTGTATTTTTTCTGTATCAGAACAATGGGAGATCCAGAGAAATTCCCAGCTAGCAACGGCCATATAGGTACAGTGAATTTCTATTGCACTCCATGGTGAAATGTCTAAAATAATTCTAAGCGATTTGTGGTATTGTTGTTTTCGCTGTTTTTGTTGTTGTTTTTCCAAAACATGTTTTTCTCAAACTGGGGGGGGGGGGGGGGGGGGGGGACACATGGACATTTTGGGAATAGCCTGATTTCTGTAGAACAGAGAGGGAGGGAAAGGACAGCCAGGGACGGGTGTGATTAAAGGGGGGAGTCCCTGCTGAAAACGAGAGAAACAAATGGATTTGAAATGCTTTTTGATGGTATGAGGTTTTGTGTGGAGTACATCGTGCAGGCTGCTACCGGGCTGTACACTACACTGGGCTGTTCACTCTCTGTACAGGCTGGCTGGAGGCTGTCTCTTTTAACATAGCTTCACTCTCTTTCCCTCTCCTTCTCCCTCTCTCTACCCCCCCTCTCTCTCTCCAGCTCCACAACAGGCGGTTCAAATTGGAGCTGAATCAAACCGACAGCTTCTCCCTCTTTCCCTCTTCTCCCCCCACTCTCTCTTCATTCTTCATCCCTCTCTCTCTTCGTCCCCCCTCTCTCTCATCATCCCCTTGCTAATTACCTGCAGGGTGACCGTATGCTTATTAAAATTCCCTTTCAAAAAAGTTACGACTTGTTTTTAACCTCACAGGCTACAACATGGAACCGGGGGAACAAGGCATAGAAATATCAAAGAGCTGTGAGACCAAAACTGCCTTGAAAGTTTTTTCTGGGAGAAATGATAAAACTGCTCCCTCGCTCACTTCACCAGGGGAGAGGGAGGGCTAGGCCTGACATTGCGGTAATCTGCTGTAAAATTGGCTGAAATTTGTAATTCTGAAATAAACAACAACTAGGGAGAAAGACAGAGAAAGAGAGAGAGAGGGGGAGAGAGAGAGCGAGAGGGGAAGAGAGAGAGGGAGAGAGAAAGGAAGAGATAGAGAGCGAGAGGGGAAGAGAGAGAGAGTTGATGCTGCAGAAGTTGAAATAAACAGGTCCAGTGCATTTGTGTGTGTGTGTGTGTGTGTGTGTGTGTGTGTGTGTGTGTGTGTGTGTGTGTGTGTGTGTGTGTGTGTGTGTGTGTGTGTGTGTGTGTGTGTGTGTGTGTGTGTGTGTGTGTGTGTGTGTGTGTTGGACTGGATTGTAATGGCTGTAATGGAATATATGGAGTCAAACATGTAGTTTCCATATGTTCCATTTATTACAATCCAGCCATTACAATGAGCCCGTCCACCTATAGCTCCTCCCACCAGCCCCTCTGGTGTGTGTATATGTGTGTTCATTGATATTTATAACTAGTACAGTAAAAGGTGAAATATCCTCTATCTCACCCCATTTTTGACTTTGACCTGTTCTCAGGACAAAACTAACATGCTACCCTTTGGACCTGAGGAGAATGATCTATTACTTTGATTTGCCCAGTTAGGTTATTCTCTTTTATAAGAACGACATTCTATTGTCGTAGTTTTTTCAATAGTTTTAATACTTATCACTTGGCAGTTCAGATTAATAATATATATATTGGTGCTCTGACTACTAAAATGGTTTTGGCTTCTAAAACATAAAAATATGTCCCTGACATTTAAAGATAATTCCTTTCCCTCTCTCTGAACAGGCTTTGGACTAAATTACTTGACACGATTTATTTATTTTAATGAAAAGCCTTTTCAAAGAAATGTCTTTCAGAAAGACCTCTGCGACCTTACAAAATGTCTAACAATGACTTTAATGTTATCTCTACCACAGAGCTGTAAAAACCTGTGATTTACTACCACGGATCAAAAACCCACCGTTTACAATTCATTTAGTTTAATAGTGCTATAATGCCGCAGTTAAAATATGCCCCTTTAGTGATAAGGGGCTGCATGTGTTAGAATTAATTCCTGGTTAATTGTTTCTATATTTCAGTGGTGCGACGGCAGGAATGGCAGTGGTTTGTGTGCGTGTGTGTGTGTGTGCATGTGTGTGGTGTTGGAGGTTAGCTAGATTCTGGGAGGTAATTAATTTTCTATTTAAAAGGAAGATTCTGATGGGCTGCTGCCCTGGCAGGGCTGGGCTCGGCCACTGGGGGAAGAACAGCGGTTAATTGCAGTAGATTGCCTTATCTCCTTGTAATTATTCCTGTCTCTTTGGACTTCCTTGGCTCCAAATGGCCAATCGATACTATTGGACCACAGAGACAAGAAAGGGAGGAAGAAAGAGATGCAAAAGTCAAGTCGAACCTTCAGTTTAGAGGCTTGAGGTTTTGGCCTGGATGCTATCTCATCAGATATTAAGAGAGAAATGAGTCAATAGGAGGTCAGGGATTTAAATGCAGACAGGCTGGTTTGGTAGTGTTCTTTTGAGGATGTTTTTTTTTAAAGGGTTCTGATGGGGTGTGACAGTTAAACTACGCTCATGAGGCATTTCTACAGCTGTAATCGCAGCAAAAGGTGGCGCTACAAAGTATTAACTTAAGGGGGCTGAATAATTTTGCACGCCCAATTTTTCAGTTTTTGATTTGTTAAAAAAGTTTGAAATATCCAATAAATGTCGTTCCACTTCATGATTGTGTCCCACTTGTTGTTGATTCTTCACAAAAAAATACAGTTTTATATCTTTATGTTTAAAGCCTGAAATGTGGCAAAAGGTCGCAAAGTTCAAGGGGGCCGAATACTTTCGCAAGGCACTGTATATTCTTCAATAACAAATCTGTACATATCATTCATTTAAAAGTTCAAAATGCATTTCCCAATTGCAGATGGCCACTTTATAGACATAACACATTCTTTCAATCAATTCCCAAATAATTTACACCGACCAATCAGTTTCCAACCACCTCCCTCTCATGGTGACGTAGAACAGACAATAGGACAGACAGACTGTTGTTATGGACCGCCCTGTTGTTATGGACTGGCCACACTGGTCAGAGAGTGTGTGCATCCCAAATGGCACTCTATTCCCTCACAACTTTTGACCAGGGCCCAATGGGAATAAGCTGCCAATTGGGAGGTAGAAGAGTCCCTACTTAATTCCATTAATCATGACTACAGGATACACATGTGGGCACGCTAACACACACACACACACACACACACACACACACACACACACACACACACACACACACACACACACACAGTTGAAGTCGAAAGTGTACATAATATTAGAGAGAATTATTTATTTCAGCTTTTATTTCTTTCATCACATTCCCAGTGGGTCAGAAGTTTACATTGCACTCAATTAGTATTTGGTAGCATTGCCTTTAAATTGTTTAACTTGGGTCAAATGTTTCGGGTAACCTTCCACAAGCTACCCACAATAGGTTGGGTGAATTTTGGCCCATTCCTCCCGACAGAGCTGGTGTAACTGAGTCAGGTTAGTAGGCCTCCTTGCTCGCACACAAGTTTTCAGTTCTGGCCATTTTGCCACAACTTTGGAAGTATGCTTGAGGTCATTGTCCATTTGGAAGACTCATTTGCGACCAAGCTTTAACTTCCTGACTGATGTCTTGAGATGTTGCTTCAATATATCCACGTAATTTTGCAACCTCATGATGCCATCTATTTTGTGAACTGCACTAGTTCCTCCTGCAGCATAGCACCCCCACAACATGCTGCCACCCCTGTGAGTCACAGTTGGGATGGTGTTCTTCAGCTTGCAAGCCTCCCCCTTTTTCTCCAAACATAACGATGGTCATTATGGCCAAACAGTTCTATTTTTGTTTCATCATACCAGAGGACATTTCTCCAAAAAGTACATTAGTTGTCCCCATGTGCAGTTGCAAACCGTAGTATGGATTTTTTTATGGCAGTTTTGGAGCAGTGGCTTCTTCCTTGCTCAGCGACCTTTCTGGTTACGTTGATATAGGACTCGTTTTACTGTGGATACAGATACTTTTGTACCTGTTTCCCCCAGCACCTTCACAATGTTCTTTGCTGTTGTTCTGGGATTGATTTGCACTTCTGCACATAAGTACATTCATCTCTAGGAGATAGAACACGTCTCCTTCCAGAGCGGTATGAAGGCTGCGTGATCCCATGGTATTTAGACTTGCGTACTATTGTTTGTACAGATGAATGTGGTACCTTCAGGCATTTGGAAATTGCTCCCAATTTTGAACCAGACTTGTGGAGGTCTACAATTTTTTTTCTGAGGTCTTTCCTCAGATTTTTCCATGATGTCAAGCAAAGAGGCACTGAGTTTGAAGCTAGGCCTTGAAATACATCCACAGGTATACCTCCAATTGACTCAAATGATGTCAATTAGCCTATCAGAAGCTTCTAAAGCCATGACATCATTTTCTGGAATTTTCCAAGTTGTTGAAAGTCACAGTCATCTTAGTGTATGCAAACTTTTGACCCACTAGAATTGTGATACAATGAATTATAAGTTAAATAATCTGTCTGTAAACAATTGTTGCATTTTTTTTGTCATGCACAAAGTAGATGTCCTAACCGACTTGCCAACACAATATTTTGTTAACTAGAAATGTGTGGAGTGGTTGAAAAACAAGTTTTAATGACTCCAACCTAAGTGTATATCAATTTCAGAATGTCCGACTTCAACTGTACACACACACACACACACACACACACACACACACACACACACACACACACACACACACACACACACACACACACATACTGTACAATCATTTTAATCAGTCTCTTACTGTGAATTACAGTTGCAAAATGACGGTATAGATAAGATGTACTTTATTGTCCATAAAGTTACAGAGCACGGAAATATGTCTTAATGTTCACAATTCAACCAAACTGACACACATACAAACGCCTTTGGGTTGGATGCAATGGGTCAATGGCACAACAACAGGCAATGATATCTTGGATGATGCCAGTAACTTTCCTTAAATTCCCTGGTTTTCCTGAAATCCTGGTTGAAGAATTGTCAGATTTTCTCTTTATTCCCTTCTGACTCCAACTGGGATTTCAGGAAAACCACACTGTAATGGAAAACTGTAATTTATATGGTAATTTTAGGTATTATCAAATGTAAACCAACTGAAACATTTTACTGCAGCATACTGTAAATTATGGTGCATTGTGAGATATGTTCTGTAATTCAAATGGTCCTGTAATTTCACCCCACAGAATACAGTACTGTACCGTAGCTTTGGAGCTCCAAAAGTGTTTTGACCACTAGTGGGTGAATGGCATTGTTGTTACTGGCTCAATTACATATTTTGAAGGTGCCTTGTAAGAGGCTATATTTGTTGCATCCGTGAGAGGGAATGCTTCATCAATTTAACTCCTATGTGGTTATACTGCCCAATCAATTGAAAATGTATTGGAGACACATTGGTGTGGCAGCGAGTCTCAAACCTTTAATGGTTGAACATTTTGCCATTTCCTTTTGTTCTGTTTTGCCCTGTAGTCACTGCCACTTTGGAAGCCTTTGTTAAGGCCTCTAGAAGTGCAAGGGGTTTAAAACACCAAACATGAATGAATATGCTGTAATGTGTAAACACTTTACCTAGCAGTCAACCTGCTTGCACCAATCCCTTGTAATTACAGTAAAATACTGTGAAATACAAACCCCTCCCCTCATTACAATTAATTCATTCATCCATTAATTAATTCATTCTGATTTCGGTAGTACTTACTTTTTTACAGTATAATGCATTATATGTGTTTGCTTTGGTACCGTATTTATATTACAGTAGGTGTGAATTTTACTTGCCACTGAGCTACCTGTAAATTACTGTCAAATTCATGGTAACCCCTTTTACAGTGCAGGGAAACCCTACTGTTAAAAAAACTAGGATGGGGGCATCTCTGTTACTGTATATAACATAGACCTAGCCCAGTGAATGGGCTGTGCAATCATTCCCATTACCTTTTACAGAGCAGGTAATTGACTTCTAGTCCCATTCTCTTCAGTATAAACAGGGCTTATCTTCTTTCTAAGGGCTGCCTTTGAACAGGGTTTAGGTTTGAAAGGCCACCGCACACACACCACAGCAAAGTTTCCGCTATCTGATTGAGAGTCAGGTTGTGTGGTAGCGGGAGGTGGAGATTGGCTGATATTGGGTGCTTTATCGTCTCAGCTCCTTCAAAGACAAGTCACAGATCGTGATAATGAGAAGGGATCAAGGAAAAAGAGAAGTGCCAAATGGAAGGTGAGTGTAATGGCGATCCTAGTTCTAGTACAAAGAGTGGTACAATGTAAACTCAAAGGCATGTTTAACTCAAATACCTCAAGTAAGTTGAACTCAAACTGAAAAGTCATTATTACTTAAAATAATATCTGTGTTTTCCATGTACATTGATTGATTGAATAATCTTACGCAACACAAAGATAATTAACATATTTTTCTAAACTAATCCAATGATTTAGTTAGACACCTTGCACCTGTTACTGAAATGGGTGTTCCAGTTGAAATGGGTGTTCCAGTTTAAATGGCTTAGGTAGTCTCCTCACACTGTTCCTAATCCTGGCAGTCATTATGAATGCAGGTTGCGGGTGAATAAAAACTGCTGGATATCTTAACTCTGGCTTGGTTCCAATAGGATTTACATATCCTTTTGAAAACCAGAATAATGTGATTTGCAGGTAGGGTTGCAAAATTCTGGTACATTTTCCATAAATCCCATTTGGAAGGTTCCTGGAAATCCTTCAACCATGCTTTTTTTTTGAAAAACGGGGAGTTTTGGGAAAGTTACCAGAATTTTGCTAAGCTTCAAAATAAGGCCATATGTATTGTCTTTAAGAATTTAATTACAATAACATTCACCTAAAGAACACACTCGGTGAAGGCCACAGGACTGAACATGAATGTATTCAACAACTACCACTATGAATGTATTCAACAACTTTGTCACTAACAAATACATTCATGTGGGGTAGCTCTACAATTCACGCAAAGAGGCAAGGCACACTGGGGAATTATGTTGGAGGCATAACTTAGTGGGGGTGTTACTCTAAATAGTGGGGGCATGACTCAACTAGGGGATAGATTGGTTCTGTGCAATCACACAGCTATTGAACCTTGCTGTGCAGAGACGACTGTTATATTTTGTGTCGGTGTGAATCGAGGTCTAGCATTATTGGCACCCTTGAAAAAGATGAGCAAAAAATACTATAATATAAATAATACAAATACTGAGCTATATTGTGTTCTCAAAAAATAAAGCAATTATGTTATTTTATACTAATACAATTGCTCAGAAAAATGTAATTTGTTTAACAATTAGTAAAAGCTTTTTTTAAAGATAGTGGTCAAAATGAGGCAGGCACAGAGTCCAGAACAGGCAAGGGTCAAAACCGGGAGGACTAGAAAATGGAGAAAAAGCAAAGTAGGAAAACGGGACAAACGCTTCTAGGCTTGGACATACAAGACAAACTGGCACAGAGAGACAGGAAACACAGGGATAAATACACTGGGGAAAACAAGCAACACCTGTGGAGACAATAACGAGGACAGGAGAAACAGATCAGGGTGTGACATATACAGCTCATTGAGTGCATTCTTTGTGCCAGCATCGGTCTGTGGTGGTATGTAAACAGCTATGTAAAATACAGATGAAAACTCTCTGGGTAGATAGTGTGGTCTACAGCTTATTATGAGATACTCTACCTCAGGCGAGCAAAACCTTGAGATTTCCTTAGATATTATGCACCAGCTGTTGTTTACATATATGCATAGTCCGCCACACCTTGTCTTACCAGACGCTGCTGTTCTATCCTGCTGATTCAGCGTATAACCAGCCAGCTGTATGTTGATAATGTTGTTGTTCAGCCACGACTCCGTAAAGCATAAGATATTACAGTTTTTAATGTCCCGTTGGTAGTTTAATCTTCCTCGTAGGTCGTCGATTTTAATTTTCCAATGATTGCACGTTAGCTAGTATAATGGAAGGCCGGGGGGGGGGTTATTCAATCGCCTGCAAATTCTCAGAAGGCAGCCCGACCTCCGTACTCTTTTTCTTCATCGTCTCTTCACGCAAATGACAGGGATTTGGGCCCGTTCCCTGGGAAAGCAGTATGTTGTTCACGTCGGGCTCATTGGACTCCTTGTCTGCGTCCCAATCTAATGCTCTACACCGTATTTTGGAATTGTATTGATAATGATCTATATCAGAATGGACAGTAGAAGCCATGTAAGGGATGGTGATGAAATTATTGTGATGGGATTGGAGTGGAGGGATGGTAGTGGTGGTGTTATTCTCTTCTCTCCCAGTATGCTAGGTGCTCTAGGTGCTGTGGAAGCCATGAAAAGGATTGAAAGGAAGGATGTTCCCTGATTCCCTGATTCCCGGTCTCCCTGTTTGCGTCCCAAATGGCTCTGGTCAAAAGTAGTGCACTATAAAGGGAATATGGCCCAGTGCTTGTTAATGCAGAGACTAGTAATAGATGTCAACAGCCTGGCCTCCTCTTATTGTGTCAACATTAATCACTGCTCCTCTGGATACTGCCTGGACGCTGCCACACACACGCACACACACACACACACACACACACACACACACACACACACATACAAATAAACACACACACACACACTGCTTAAGATTCAGCGCAGCATGCCAGGGTCAGTAGGGGCAGCTCTATCAATCTACAAGCCTTCTGTCCTCCGCTCTTCCCTGGTCTGCGCTCCCTCTCCACTGACTGGTTAATCACTGCCGCTAATTACAACCCACTAGCCGCTCCGCCAATGCAAATGTGAAGCACACACACCCATGCTTCAATATGGCCCTGTGTTCGGCCAGCAAAAGGTCCACCATATGCCTTGAGTGCCGTGTGTGTGTGCGCGCGCGTTTGTGTTTACTGTCTTGGCTGCCTGCCTGCCACTTCTCAGAATGCCTTACAAATGAAGGATGGGGAGCAGCTGAGTGTACTCAATGACTTATTTACTTGTGGATTTTGATGGGCAGTCGAAGCAATTTTTGTCTCTCCAGGTACACTGTAAAAAAATTATTGTACTTTTTACAGTAAACTGGCAGTACAGTAACTTACTAGCAGTACAGTAGCCAATAAATTACTATAGATTTACAAGTCAAGGTTCTTAGACTGCCGAATTACATTATGGTATTGTTTTCTGTGTGGTATAGTATTTTCAGTATTCTGACTAATGGGTGCAACAAATATAGCTTCTTACAAGGCACGCCTCAAAATATGTTAATGAGCCATAGACTCTTTCCCAGCCCACAACGTTTTCCAATAATACACCATAATTAACAGTGTGCCACTTTAAAATACACAGCAAAACAGGTAATACATTGCTTTACTGTAAAATTGTATTGTAAAATTACAGCAGTGTAGCGGAATGCAATTGAGCCCCCATAATGCATTGCTTTTTACAGTACTATACAGTAATATAGAATAATTTGTTACAGTGTAGGTTTGGGTGGATGTGTTCTTGTATGTTTTTATAAATGTGCAAGGGAACATATTAGGATGATGCCCAATATAGGTCATTTAGCAGACCCTTTTATGCAAATCTTGACCCCTGCTTTTATTAGTAAATACAGAATTACCTATCAGCTCTATCAGCTCTTATGTATCTTTCTGCCCAATATTCACTCGGTAGTAAAATAATCCCTATATAGTTTAGGCACTGCAGTCAATGACCAATCACTCCTGTTTCATAGACTTCTTTATGGTCTTATCGACTACACATTAAACACACCATTCTGAAGGTGGCGGAGTGTCTGCTGCTCGGGAATAAAGTGAATGTGTGTGTGTGTGCGTGTTTGTGTGCATGTAGAGTCATTGAATGTTGAACAGCGTGTCTCGTCATTTAATGTTGCCGTGATTTAGCTTTCAGCGTGAAAGGTTTAAGGGCTAAAGTGTTAAATATGGTGCATATATACAGCCCTTATTACCTCTTTATCTTCACTATTACCTTATCAAGTACAGTCAGTGACCTTGAATATATGGAATTGTCTAGACATTCACCAACAATCAGAAACCCTTGCTTTGCAACAATGTACAATGTTTTCATGGGAAATAGGTGTATGTCGCGGGTCACTACTTTCACAGGAGAGCCGTTTGAACGTAAACTTTTTTTAAAATCAAACTGCGTTTTTGGGCGGAAATGCCTTCTGGAACATATGAACTGTCATATACCTTAATAACAAACTTGTATGCCAACTGTAAATACAAATAAATGTGTTAAATTACTAGCCTAGTTTGTTGAGCCACAGAAAAAGTCAGCAACCTACCCACTAGCCATGATTGGCAAAGATAATGAGTGGGCTGGACATGCAGAGAGACGAGTTTGAATTGGTCTACCATATAGCAAGCGTCTGTCTATTTGAGCTGGTCA
Organism: Oncorhynchus clarkii lewisi; assembly: GCF_045791955.1. Taxonomy (NCBI): domain Eukaryota; kingdom Metazoa; phylum Chordata; class Actinopteri; order Salmoniformes; family Salmonidae; genus Oncorhynchus; species Oncorhynchus clarkii. The sequence continues at coordinate 31,355,987 of NC_092169.1, read as the reverse complement.
GTAAGTGTAGATAATCCTGCATAATGTGTCTTTTTTATGTATCATGTAGTAGAACTGCGCAAGTGTTGCTCTCCACTTTCTGGAGGACAGAGTTTGGAAATCAGTTGAATTAGAGTTTGATTGCTTAGGAGATAGAGAAAACACCTGTCTCCACCTGCAGATTCATGCAGGGTAGTAGTGACATGAGTTGGGATTATGGTTCAACGTTTACCTAGCTAGCTATATGTCTTAACAAAAGACTCCACTATCCAAGTAACCATTTTGGGTGCGTTCATAAATTCAGTCTGGCCAACTACTCTGATTTCAGGGCACTCTCGTCTGAGTGTGCCAGAGTGCAGAATAACTGATGAATTTACGAACGTTCACTACCTGTTGAATATGGCTGGTGTCAGTAAACATAGACAAAAAAGTTAAATTAAATTATTGGCAGCAGCACACTTACAGTCACCAACGCTCTGGATAATATGAAAACAGCCTAAACAGCTCCACTAGGGTGAGTAAAATAGTCAGAGTGGGGTGTTCTCTCGTTTGTGTCTGGAGGTAGCTAGCAAGCTAGCTAGTGTTAGCCAGTTAGCTTTGGTTCTTGACTGGCGTTGTGAGGTCAGAATGTTGTGAGGTCAGAATGCTCGGATCAACCCTACTCATCGGCCAGAGCGTCCATTGTGCGCTCTGAACTCTGCAAGAGCGACTGCAGCACAGTTGCAGTCACTAACGCTATGTATAACATAAAAACAACCTAACCAGCTCAGCTAGACCGAGTAATGGTCAGTGAGCTGTTCTCTCATTTGTGTCTGTTGGAAGTAGCTAGCAAGTTGGGTGCTTGACTGCTGTCGTTAGTACAGAACGCTCGGATCAACTCTTAAAGAGATGGGTGGGGCTAAAGCTTAAGAGGATGTGAACGATTCTGAACAGGTGTCGACAAGGAGGAGCTCTCCAGTAGGTACCAAAGCATTCAAAGGCCAGGATATCCTGGGCCGAAGAGAAGCACTGGAGACCAGGAGCGCTTAGCCGGCACCAACCGTCCTGGCTGGATGCCCACTCTAGCCCGGGCAATGCGGGGAACTGGAATATAGAGCACCGGGCTGTGACTGCTCACTGGAGACATGGTGCGCATCACCACATAACAAGGTGCCCGACCAGTCACACGCTCTCCACGGTAAGCACGGGGAGTTGGCTCAGGTCTAAACCCTGACTCCGCCAATCTCTCCGTGTACCACCCCCCAATTTTTGGGGGGGAGCTGCCTCTCGGGCTTCCGTGCTAGCCGTGACCCCTTGTATGGTTGCTCCCTCCTTGCTGCCTCCGTCTGCACCCATGGGAGGCGATCCTTCCCAGCTAGGATCTCCTCCCACGTCCAGGATCCTTTACCATTCAGGATGTCTTCCCACGTCCAATCCTCCATGCCACGCTGCTTGGTATTTTTATGTTGGGGAGTTCTGTAACGGCTCTCGTGGGTTGAAGAAGGAAACCAACCTAGAATGCCCACCCTAATCACACCCTGACCTAACCAAAAACAGAGAAATAAAAGTCTCTCTAAGGTCAGGGCGTGATACCTGCAGACTGAACAAAAACATAAACTCAACACACAACAATTACAAATATTTTTTGGAGTTCATATAAGGAAATCAGTCAATAGAAATAAATAAATTAGGCCCTAATCTATGGATTTCACATGACTGTGCAGGGGTGCAACCATGGGTGGGCCTGGGAGGGCATAGGCGTACATATATGGTAGCCAGACCCTCCCACTGGGGAGACAGACCCAGTCAATCAGAATGAGTTTTTCCCCACAAAAGGGCTTTATTACACAGGCTCAGCTAATCAGAATGAGTTTTTCCCCACAAAAGGGCTTTATTACACAGGCTCAGCTAATCTGAATTCGTTTTTCCCCACAAAAGGGCTTTATTACACAGGCTCAGCTAATCAGAATTAGTTTTCCCCACAAAAGGGCTTTATTACACAGGCCCAGCTAATCAGAATGAGTTTTTCCCCACAAAAGGGCTTTATTACACAGTTGAAGAAGCCAGATGTTGAGATCCTGGGCTGGTGTGGTTAGCGGTTGTGAGGATGGTAGGAAATACTGCTAAATTCTCGAAAATGGCGTTGAAGGGGACTTATGTTAGAGAAATTAACATTCAATTGTCTGGGAACAGTTCTAGTGGATATTCCTGCAGTCAGCATGCTAATTGCACGCTCCCTCAAAACTTGAGACGTCTGTAGGATTGTGTTGTGTGACAAAACTGCACATTTTAGAGTGGCCTATTACTGTCCCCAGCACAAGGTGCACCTGTGTAATGACCATGCTGTTTAATCATTTTATTGATATGCCACACCTGTCAGGTGGATGGATTATATTGGCAAAGGAAAAATGCTCACTAACAGGGATGTAAACACATTTGGACACAATATTTTTGAGAAATAAGCTTATGTGCATATGGAACATTTCTGGGATCTTTTATTTCAGCTCTTGAAACATGGGACCAACACTTTACATGTTGCGTTACATTTTTTGTTCAGTATATGTTCAGGTTTGTATGTGAATGTGATTGTGTAAATATTAGGCAACCAGACAGATGTGAAAGACAATCTATGAGGGCCGTTTACCCTCTGTTGCTGGCCGGGAGGCTGGAGATCAACAGAGCTTTTTGATTAGACCTGTTCGAGACCATCTGTGTGTAAGGGCCTAAGGTGCGTTTCTATGCATGTTTACTACTGTTGTTGTTATTGGTTGTTTATTTAATGTTTTCTCCCCCTGCATAAATTTAGCATACTTTCAGAAAGTCAAGATGGCGAAGCCGTTACGGGCGGGTGCCCTTATGGAAAAACCACATGATTTTAAATGTTTAAAATCACATTATTTCACGTGACATTTACACATGTTTTTGGAAAACTTCACATATGGTTATAGTGCACATGTGATTGCATAACCTTTCACATGTGGATTATAATTTTCACAGATGATGCCTTGCAAAGAGATATGTGTTTTTATGATACACACACAGTGCTTTTAACATAGTGTTTTCAAATTACATTTTTTAATTAACACACTTTGGCTCCATTATGTGTTTATTTATACAGTCCTTATTCAACATGTCTTTACTTGGGATTTGAACTCACAACCTCTTAGTTCACGGCATTCCAATCTTCTTGCTACGCCACTATGTCTGTTTGAATAACAGATTTCACCTGTATTCCTACACATTAAATCTCAGCTTTGTAAAAAATACACTCAATAACCTAATTCATAGTGATTCAGTTGTAACATTAACCAGGTTTCCTTCCAACTTTTTTATGCAAGTAAAGTGAAGTGATCAAAAATGTTGTTGACAGGCTTGATGGAAACAGATTTGTTTTCCATAAAAGTTCCAAAGGTGGGATCTTTTTTGATTGTAAAATTAATTATGCTAGAAATGTTGATGGAAACGCTTTCATGCTCAAATATTGATAAAATAACCGTCATATCGAAGTAAACATGAGGTCACGCAATGATATGTTTTGGTCCTCCCACTACAACTCATCGGGAAAGCATGCAGTGTATTAGGCTACAGATTAAATAAATTATGATAAGCTTCACATGGTGGTGTGTCACGTTCTGACCATAGTTATTGTGTGTTTTCCTTGTTTTAGTGTTGGTCAGGACGTGAGTTGGGTGGGCATTCTATGTTTTGTGTGTCTAGGCTGTTTTTTGGTGTTCGGCCTAAGTATGGTTCTCAATCAGAGGCAGGTGTCGTTAGTTGTCTCTGATTGAGAATCATACTCAGGTAGCCTGGGTTTCACTGTTTGTTTGTGGGTGATTGTTTCCGTGTCTGTGTTTTACACCACACGGTACTGTTTTCGGTTTTCACATTTGTTGTTTTTGTAAATTTAAGTGTTCAGTTTGGATTTATTATTAAATAAGATGAACATAAACCACGCTGCGCTTTGGTCATCTCCTTCAACGGAAGAAAACCCTTACATGGTGAAAGTGCAAGGTGATGAGCTTGATGCTCCTTTCCAATAAATATTGAGAAATTATTCTGGAAAATTTACCCGGAACCAAGTCAATAATCGTTCAATTATCTGACAACACCAATGAAAATGAAGCTGTGCTTCGCGACACTTGAATATTAAGGTCTAGATTCAATCAGATAAAGCGTAAACATGTGATTGTCAACACCACTTTTGTTCCGAAGTGGATTAATGCCTCAGCAGTGCCACCAGATGGTTATTTGTTACGAAGTATATACAGAAGTCAAAAGTTGACATACACCTTAGCCAAATACATTTAAACTCAGATTTTCAAAATTCCTGACATATAATCCTAGTAAAAATTCCCTGTATTAGGTCAGTTAGGATCATCACTTCATTTTAATAATGTGAAATGTCAGAATAATAGTAGAAATAATTATTTATTTGAGCTTTTATTTCTTTCATCACATTCCCAGTGGGTCAGAAGTTTACATACACTCAATAAGTATTTGGTTTCCTTGCCTTTAAATTGTTTAACTTGGGTCAAATGTTTCGGGTAGCCTTCCACAAGCTTCCCACAATAAGTTGGGTGAATTTTGGCCCATTCCTAATAGAGCTGGTGGAACTGAGTCAGGTTTGTAGGCCTCCTGGCTCGCACACGCATTTCAGTTCTGCCCACAAATGTTCTATAGGATTGAGGTTAGAGCTTTGTGATGTCCACTCCATTAACTTGGCTTTGTTGTCCTTAAGCCATTTTGCCAACTTTGGAAGTATGCTTGGGGTCATTGTCCGTTTGGAAGACTCTTTTGCGAGCAAGCTTTAAACTGATGTCTTGAGATGTTGCTTCAATATATCCATAGAATTGTCCTCACTCATGATGCCATCTATTTTGTGAATTGTACCAGTCCCTCCTGCAGCAAAGCACCCCCACAACATGATGCTGCCACCCCCATGCTTCACAGTTGGGATGGTGTTCTTTGGCTTGCAAGCCTCACCCTTTATCCTCCAAACATAACAATGGTCATTATGGCCAAACAGTTATATTTTTGTTTAATCAGACCAGACGACATTTCTCCAAAAAGTGCAATTTTTGTCCCCATGTGCAGTTGCAAACCATAGCCTGGCTTTTTTATGGCGGTTTTGGAGCAGTCACTTCTTCCTTGCTGAGCAGCCTTTCAGGTTATGTTGATATAGGACTCATTTTACTGTGGAAATAGATACTTTTGTACCTGTTTCCTCCAGCATCTTTACAAGGTCCTTTGCTGTTGTTCTGGGATTGATTTGCACTTCTGCACATAAGTACGTTCATCTCTAGGAGACAGAACGCGTCTCCTTCCTGAGTGGTATGACGGCTGCGTGGTCCCATGGTGTTTATACTTGCGTACCATTGTTCGTGCAGATGAACGTGGTACCTTCAGGCATTTGGAAATTGCTCCCAAGAATGAACCAGACTTGTGGAGGTCTACAATTTTGTTTCTGAGGTCTCGTCTGATTTCTTTAGATTTTCCCATGATGTCATGCATAAAGGCACTGAGTTTGAAGGTAGGCCTTGAAATACATCCACAGGTACAGCTCCAATTGACTCAAAGGATGTCAATTAGCCTATCAGAAGCTTCTAAAGCCATGACATCATTTTCTGGAATTTTCCACGCTGTTTAAAGGCACAGTCATCTTAGTGTATGTAAACTTCTGGCCCACTGGAATTGTGATACAGTGAATTGTAAGTGAAATAATCTGTCTGTAGACAATGGTTGGAAAAATTACTTGTGTCATGCAAAGTAGGTGTCCTAACCGACTTGCCAAAACCATAGTTTGCCAACAAAAAATTTGTGTAGTGGTTGAAAAACAAGTTTTAATGACTCCAACCTAAGTGTATGTAAACTTCCGACTTCAACATTATATCCACACACTCTCGAATATAAAAGTATTTTTACGTTACAGTGTTGTTCTCAGGTGTACTAAAAGGTCAAAGGTACACATACGGTACCTTCAGAGGTACACATAGAAACTCACAAGGCACTGGACAGTACCTTTTAGGGTAAATGTCTAGTACATAATCTAGTATAATGGCGAGTTCTTCTGCCAAATACATTCAATATAATGATGCATTCATAACCATGCTGGAGGTGGGAATTTACCAGTTTTGAAGTTGTAAATACCAGTTGGAGGCATTCTCGTGCTTTGAAGTCATTGAGAAATGTCAATTGGCTAATGTCCAACAAGCTCAATCAACCATAAACTAAAAGTGCAGCTATCATGCTTGCAAACAAATAATAGAGTTTCAAAAACCAGGTAAATAGATTGTTTTATACATAATGTTTTGTTGTTTCATTGAACTGCAGAAAATGCTGTTTTCGAAGGGTAATTTCCTCATTAGATGATGTCAAAGGTCGTCATGTGGGAGAAGTCGGAACTCAGGGATGATTCCCACTAGTAATTACCAGTTGGAGGGCCGTTAATGTGGATTTTTCCCAGTCGTATGTGTAATTTCCCACTTCCCCCTAGGCTACTAACGCAGGATAAGATACAATCATTTCTGCATGTTGAAATGTAGGTGGGGGACAATGTATTAGCATACGTGGGTGCGTGGTAAACATGATAAACATGGTCCCCAATGATGTCACCATTGCCCTTGATTCTAAGCAATGTTGTGCTGCTATTTTTATTGACTTGGCCAAAGCTTTTGATACGGTAGACAATTCCTTTCTTGTGGGCCGGCTAAGGAGTGTTAGTGTCTCTGAGGGGTCTTTGGCCTGGTTTGCTAACTACCTCTCTCAAAGAGTGAAGTGTATAAAGTCAGAAAATCTACTGTCTCAGTCACTGCCTGTCATCAAGGGAGTACCCCAAGGCTCAATTCTAGGTCCCACGCTCTTCTCAATTTACATCAACAACATAGCTCAGGCAGTAGGAAGCTCTCTCATCCATTTATATGCAGATGATACAGTATTATACTCAGCTGGCCCCTCCCCATATTTTGTGTTAAATGCTCTACAACAAAGCTTTCTTAGCATCCAACAAGCTTTCTCTACCCTTAACCTTGTTCTGAACACCTCCAAAACAAAGGTCATGTTGTTTGGTAAGAAGAATGCCCCTCTCCCTACAGGTGTGATTACTACCTCTGAGTGTTTAGAGCTTGAAGTAGTCACCTCATAAAGTACTTGGGAGTATGGCTAGACGGTGCACCATCCTTCTCTCAGCACATATCAAAGCTGCTGGCTGAAGTTAAATCTAGTCTTGGTTTCCTCTATTCTAATCGCTCCTCTTTCACCCCAGCTACCAAACTAACCCTGATTCAGATGACAATCCTACCCATGCTAGATTATGAAGTCATAATTTTTAGATGGGCAGGTAATTCTGCTCTTCAGCGGTTAGATGTTCTGTACCATTCGGCCATCAGATTTGCCACCAATGCTCCTTATCCTCTCTGGGATAGGGGGCAGAATTTTTACGTCCGGATGAAAAGTGTGCCCAAAGTAAACTGTCTGATACTGCTACTCAGGCCCAGAAGCTAGGATATGCATGTAATAGTAGATGTGGATAGAAAACACTCTGAAGTTTCTAAAACTGTTAGAATAATGTCTATGAGTTTAACAGAACTAATATGGCAGGCAAAACCCCGAGCACATCTATCCAGGGAATTTAGTTTTGAGGTCACTGTGTTTTCCAATGGTTTTCTATGGGAGACCTGATTTAATAGGGCCCAGATTGCAGTTCCTCTGGCTTCCACTAGATGTCAACAGTCTTTAGAAATTGTTTGATGTTTTTCTTTTGAGAAATTAAGAAGTAGGGCTGTTCTTTGTAGGTGTCACTCTGAAGGGCTTTAGTCTTTTGTTACGCGTGAACTGGAGCGCGCTTCACGTTGTTTTTATCCAGCATTAGAAACGGTTTATTCCGTCTTAAATTGTATCTTTTATTTACATTTTGGATTAGGAACATTGTTTGAAATGTTTGGACCAAGTTTACAGGTAACTTATCAGATACTTTGTAGTCATGTTGGAACCGGTGTATTTCTGAATCAAATGCGCCAAATAAATGGACAGTTTGGGGATATAAAGAAGGAAATAATCGAACAAAACGACCATTCATTGTGTCACTGAGACATTTGAGATTGCAAAAAGAAGATCTTCAAAGGTAAGGCATTTATTATATGTCTATTTCTGACTTTTGTGTTGCACCTGCCTGGTTGAAATATGTTTTTCATGTGTTTGTATGTGAGGTGCTGTCCTCAGATAATCGCATGGTTTGCTTTCGCCATACAGCCTTTTTGAAATCTGACACAGCGGCTGGATTAACAAGAAGTTAAGCTTTCTTTTGATGTATTACACTTATATTTTTGTGAAGGTTGAATACTAATATTTCTGTAGTCTGAATTTGTCGCACTACAATTTCACTGGATGTTGTCAAATCAATCCCGCTAACGGGATTCGAGCGGGATTCGCGCTTAAGGGATCCATAAGAGGTAAATTAGTTAAGTCAGTAAAGAGCAAATTCTTATTTACAGTGACGGCCTACCAAAAGGCCTCCGGTGGGGACAGGGGCTGGGATTAAAAATATAAAAATTCAATATAAATATAGGACACAACACACATCATGACAAGAGAGGCAACACTACATACAAATATACCTAAAACAACAACATAGAAAGGCAGCAACACATGACAACACAGCATGGAAGCAACACAATATGACAACCACGTGGTAGCAACACAACATGGTATCAGCACAAAACATAGTATAAACATTATTGGGCACAGACAACAGCACAAAGGGCAAGAAGATAGAGACAACAATACATAACGCAAAGCAGCCACAGTAAGAGTGTCCATGATTGAGTCGTTGAATGAAGGGATTGAGATAAAACTGTTCAGTTTGAGTGTTTGTTTTAGCTCGTTCCAGTCGTTAGCTGCAGCAAACTGAAAAGATCAACCAGTGAGTATTGCGACAGGTATACAGAGAAGACCAGTTTACAGAGTATAGAGTGCAGTGATGTGTCCTTTAAATAAAGGTTAAATAAAAAATAAAACAAATTCCACCTGTCAGTGGAAATGTTGTACTAGTTTATTGATTTTTACTTTATGTTAATTAAGGTTGAACACCTGTTTTTGACAATATAAATGCTATGATCTCTGTAAGAATTTGGGACAATCACAAACTGCACAGAGATTTCTGTGCTACTTCCAAAATATTAATGGCAGATGGTTTTGTATGGTTTTACTTTTTTCAATTTCTGCCTGAACACACCCAAATCTAACTGCCTGTAGCTCAGGCTCAGAACCAAGGATATGCATATTCTTGATTTCATTTGAAAGAAAACACTCTGAAGTTTGTGTAAATGTGAATTGAATGTAGGATAATATAACACAATAACACAACACATTTTTTTCATTTTTATTGTTGTATCATCATCTTTAAAATGAACAAGACAAAACAAACATAGGATGATGGGGACAATTTCAGTGATAAACATAAGAGGGCAACAGTACCTTTGCAAAGTTTCAGAATGATAACTTCCAAAATGAGTGTGCTACATGACATTTATCATGAAGTCACCCAGGTGTCCCACACAAGTAGCCCAAATGTACCCAAGTGTCCAAATTGGTGATGTTATACATTTTGAATGGAATATCTATATACAAAATACCAAAATGGTATTCTAACACACCCCCCCCCAAAAAAAAATGGAGAAAAAACATGAAAAATATATATATACATTTACAAAATAACACTTTCAATATTTGGAAGACCCTCAGTCCTCTACACAATATTGTGCTGCTGATGCCAGGTGCCATAGCAGTCTCTTTCTGCTGCTGTAAAGCAGAGGGTAACCAAGCATGTGGTGCAGGTGATGGGGGACTTCATTTTGCAAAGAACACAGCGATGCCTCCATGCTGTGCCCTTTTGGCCCTGAGGCACATCCATGCCTGCAGAAATACATTTGGGCAGATGAACACCACTTGTGGCAGGAGCTGGATGAACCAGCTTCAGTGGGGGATGGACACCTTGGCAGTGGGGGCTACCATTCGGAGTCAGTGTCACTGTGAAAGAAAATGTTCAGTTAGAATAGTTTTACATATGAGCCCTGTATCAACAGGTATAATAAACATATATATATATATATATATATATATATATATATATATATATATATATATATAGAGTACAGGGAACATAAGGTTGAATATATTATTATAGACCAGCTAGATCTACTGTCTATTTTATATTATGACATATCAGCTAGATCTGCTGTCTCTATTATATTATGACAGACCAGCTAGATCTACTGTCTTTATTATATTACAACAGACCAGCTGTATCTACTGTCTCCATTTCACCTTGGCCATTGTTGTGGGCCTGCCCTCCCCTCAACAGCCTCAAATTTCATGTGGGGTGGGGTGGGGCGGCAGACACACGCATCTCATTACATTACTATATATTGCTACTAAAAAAAAATTAAATCACAAAAAATATTTTATATTATTAATTTCAAACAACGGCATTAGCATGAGAAGAATTTACCAGTCCAAAACGATGTCCTCTCCATTTAAAAAATATTCCTCCATTTGGGAATCGCTAAATGAATCGTCCTCCAACAATCTGTCTCACTTTCCCGATCAGTTTCTTCTAAAATTGTGTGTACATCTGTATATCTAGACTTAGATGTAGCTTTCCCTGACTTAGTCGCTATACTGATTGATATATAAGCAGCTGAAGATGCGCTTTACCAAAACAACGTGCGTTGCTCCTTCCGGTATGAAACTTCAATGGTGAATGACCCTCTTTACGTCGGAGCTTACTACATGGGTTGGTCTTCCAACACATAAACATTACATATTGCCGTTTACCTCAGCTCATTGGCTATCTACCCAGCTAGATTTCAAGACGATCAGTGGTCATTGGGTTAAAATACAGTCAATCAACAAAACAGCGGTCATATCATTGGTGCACAATGATGTCATTACTTGTTGTCTTCAAATCGGTTTCTTTCAGTCAATACGTCCCGCGAAATGACCCATTGGTTGTGTTACAAACAAACCAGTTGATTGCAATGAAACCAAACATGACTGGAAAAGTCACGTTTAGTGTGTGTATTTACATTGAATGTGTCATCGATAATGGAATGAGACGGAATTCACGACACAAGCGGTTCACAAAATGGATTTTATCAAACAAAAGACCATTCATTGTGTAACAATGAGCATTGGGATTGCAAACAGAGGAAGATCGTCCTCTGGTAAACAATTTATTTTATTGCCGTTTGTGATTTTGTTACTCCTGTGCTGGTTGAAATAGTTGTTTTTTATGGGGCTCTATCCTCAGATAATCGCATCGTATTATTTTGCAGTAAATCCTTTTTTAAATCTGACAACGCAGTTGGATTAGCAAGATTCTAGGCTTTCGAAACATGTGAGACACTTATATTTTCATGAATGTTTAATATTACTATTTATGTAGCAATCCCCGTATGTTGTCGAATTTCATCCCGCTAACGGGTTCGGTGCGCAGAGAGGTTAATAATTTACTATCAACTAGTTGCAAGTGAGTTGTCGTAAATTTCATAATAATTTACTGTAGCAAGTCTGTCACGTCCAGTAGGTAAGTAAAAGTTACAGTAGCAAGGTGACTAGCTATTAACAAAATTTCTTATGGCCCTTTTGTCTCAACTATGCTGCAGAGCTGAAAGTATACTAAATTAAGTAGCTTTGAATACATTACATTTACTAGGATGACATTCCCTCTCATGGGACACCAAAAAGAGCTAAATGAATACTACGCCTCGAAAAAAACAGTCCTGAAATTTTCTGATTGGTATACTGTAGCAGCGGCAGCCTAACAACAAGTGACGACCATTTTGTCAACTGCAATATCAGTGAAGGCACAATATATTAGTGGCAGCAAGCGTTCCATAGGTTCCTGGCAACATTTTGCAAGCATATTATCATTACTTTTACAATAACTTACTGAGAAATAATTTCCAGGTAAGCAATTCACAGCAACAAGTTGCCCATTTTACATTGGAATAACCACCAAACACTTAAACTGCTCCAACACTTCTAGTGACAGTGCACATATATTTAACCACGCCCCCAAATAGGTAAATGAGCCCCAACCATTACATACCCCCTTCTATATTTTAAAGCGCAATAAGGATCATACCTTATATTCAAAATATTGGGTTGAAAAATCTCCCATACCTAGAAGGTACCGAACTGTACAGGAAGGTACCGAACTCTACAAACTCAAACATTTGAGTTTATATGTGTAGCTATGAAGTGTGCCTTTTACCTTTTTGTACCCCAGGGAACAGCACTCTACCCTAACCATACCCTTATTTTTTGAGAGTGAGTTAATATGCAGTACCAGTCAAAAGTTTGGACACAGCTACTAATTCAAAGGTTGTTCATTATTAAACTATTTTCTACATTGATGAATAATAGTGAAGATATCAAAACTATGAAATAACACACAGCTTTTCACACTCTTGGCATTGTCTCAACCAGCTTAATGGGGAAATATTTTCCAACAGTCTTGAAGGAGTTCCCACATATGCTGAGCACTTGTTGGCTGCTTTTCCTTCACTCTGCGGTCCAACTCATCCCAAACCATCTCAATTGGGTTGAGGTCATGTGATTATGGAGGCCAGGTCATCTTATGCAGCACTCCATCACCCTCCTTACATGCTGAACACACCGCTCGCATCGCGTGTGCACTCGTTGCAAAATACGTTTACACATACATGTTATTCAATTATTGCACCCACACTGCCTCTCCCATCTCCTCATTGGTTTTTAAGAGCATATACCAACGTGCCATCGACTCATTGGTATTTAGGAGCATATACCCACGTGGTTGATTAAAAGATGAAGTGAGGTTCAGAATCCAGTCGGTTGTGGTAATGCACCTTAAAGTTGTTAGCCAACGGCCATATAAAGTCCAAAGAAGAAGTTGAAGCCTGAAGGAAGGAGCAGAAATGTTTTGAAACAAATTCGATTTACTGGTTTATCTGTGGATTAATTGTATGAGTAGAGGACCTTGTGCATTTCAGGTAAAAAAAGAGCCCATTGTTTATATCCCAGGACAAATTAGCTAGCAACAGCAAGCTAGCTAGCTAAATTTCCATAAATGTTTAATGCTTTTCGACCTGACCCCACATGAATGTAATTGGTTCAGAGTTTGTTTTGGTATTCACTCTCCTTATTGGTCAAATAGCCCTTACACAGACTCAAGGTGTGTTTTGGGTCATTGTCCTGTTGAAAAACAAATGATAGTCCCAGTAAGCGCAAACTAGATGGGATTGTATAGCGATGCAGAATGCTGTGGTATCCATGCTGCTTAAGTGTGCCTTGAATTCTAAATAAATCACAGACAGCATCACCAGCAATGTACCCCCACACCATCACACCTCCTCCTCCATGCTTCACGGTGAGAACCACACATGTGGAGACCCTCCGTTCACTTACTTTGCGTCTCACGAAGACACAGCGGTTAGAATCAAAAATCTCAAATTTGGATTCATCAGACCAAAATAAAGATTTCCACTGGTCTACTGTCCATTGCTTGTATTTCTTGGCCCAAGTAAGTCTCTTCTTCTTATTGGTGTCCTTTAGTAGTGGTTTCCTTGCAGCAATTCACCATGAAAGCCTGATTCACAAAGTGTCCCCTGAACAGTTGATGTTGAGATGTGTCTGTTACTTCTGTGAAGCATTTATTTGGGCTGAGGTGCAGTTAACTCTAATAAACTTGTCCTCTGCAGCATAGGTAACTCTGAATCTTCATTTCCTGTGGCGATACTCATGAGAGGCAGTTTCATCACAGTACCTGATGATTTTTGCAACTGCACTTGAAGAAACATTCCAAGTTCTTGACATGTTCCATATTGACTGACCCTCATGTCTTAAGGTAATGATGGACTGTTATTTCCTTAACCTAGCTGTAAAAAGACAGTAACTAGTTGTAGATTTTCAGTGTATTTGTCAAAACCCTCCTGGGGACCATGACACAATGTTCTAAGAACAAACCGGAAACTAGAAATAACCTGTAAGGGAACACGACTGATTTAATTAATATAAATTATGCCTTTTAAAGTATTCTCAATTACATTTGACATCTCGGCTTTCACATGTGTTGACATGTTGTCACGTGTAGTTTCATAATCTCAAATGTTGACATTTTGCTTCCCCATGTTGTAACATTTATTTTGCGTTATTTTCACAAGAATGCATGTTCTCAAATGTGTTCACATGTTGTCACGTGTAGTTTTATGTTATCACATGTTAGTTCACATGTCGTCACGTGTAGTTTTATGTTATCACATGTTAGTTCAAATGTTGTCACACGTTTTCAAATTAACTTCACATTAAATCACGTGATCACTCAAGGTCATGTGATCTGTTGAAATTCATGTGGTTTTTCTGTAAGGGTGACCAATTATTCTATTTTGTGTGTTTTTTTCTCTGATCTGAAGTGTTTTTGTACGTAATGTCTCCCCCATCATGTCCGATGACCGAAAACTACTTTTGGACATCCGTCCAGCGATCACTAACCTCAATTTGGATGAGAATTTCTACTTCAATGATTTGGCAGCTCTGAACATTCTGTTTACTCCGGTCCAGGCCTCAATCCCCAGCATTCTGACGAGACTACGTTGACAAGCTACATCACTGGGCCCGAGATACCTGCCGTCTAGAACCTCTATAGCACATCGTATCAGAGGAAGGCCCTAAAAATTGTCAAACACTCCAGCCACCCAATTCGTAGACTGTTCTGTCTGCTACCACGTGGTAGTGGTGCACCAAGTCTGGAACCAACAGGACCCTGAACAGCTTCTTCCCCCAAGCCATAAGACTGCTGAGCAAGACTGCCAAATAGCTACCTGGACAATCTGCATTGACCCCCTTTTTGCACTAACTCTTGATTCATCACATACGCTGCTGCTACTGCTGATTATCTATCCTGTTGCCTAGTCACTTTTTTTCTACCTGTATATATACACATATCTACCTCAAATATCTCGTACCCCTGCACATCAACTCGGAACTGGTAAACCATGTATATCGCCAAGTTATCGTTACTCATTGTGTATTTATTCATTGTGTTTTTATTTTTTAAATAATTTTTATCTCTGTATTGTTGGGAAGGGCCCCTAAGTAAGCATTTCACTGTGTCAAATACCATTTTATTGTATTTGTGGTGTGTTTCCGTGTGGGTGGGTAGGTGTGTGTGTGTATAAGTGTGTGTGTGTGTGTGTGTGTGTGTGTGTGTGTGTGCGTGCGCTCGGTTGTGTGTGGGTGTGTGTGCGAGCGTGGTTATTTATGGCAGTCATGTGACCAGGCCCTGGTTTCCCCATGATCTTCCACTTTAATTAAAAACCTCAATAACTTCATTGCCTGACTGATCGACTGGCGGCTGTGTGTGTGTGTATTTGTGTTCATGCGCACGGGTGTGTTTGTGTGCCTGCGTGCATGTGTGAGTGTAATTGACCAGTCAATCGCAGTGTGAGAGTGTCTTGAGGTAGACGGAGTATAAATACTTAGCAGGCAGATGGAGGCATTTTTTTTCAAACACACTTGTATGTACAACACAAAACTAAGATGTTTGAATATGTATCCTAATTTTCATGTGATTTTTCGGCTGCATGTGAATAAAACCAGTATTTGTTGGTTTCCATGGTGATTTGGAGACTTCAACTTCCTAGTGATTGGGCACTGTTAGGATAGAAAGGTAAGGTTTAGGTGTGTTTGGATTGGCTTAGCAGATTCTCAGATTCAACTTCATTGTGTATTCTTTGACTTTATTCGTAAGTCTCATTCTTAAGTCTCAAGGTCTTTGTGCCCTTTCCGTATCTGTGAGTGTATGTGAATATTTTTCTGCAAGTGTGTATGTGTGTGTGTGTGTGTCAGATGTGTAGCTTTGCGAGTAGCGGCAAAAGTAATCATGCTTCCCTCACTCTGCATTTTTATGACTGGAACGGACAGAAAACAGCCTACGCATCAATCCTGTACTTAATTTTCAGGCTTAGCCTAGCCGTGTGTGTACGTATGCATGCGTCTGTGTGTGTGTGTGAAGTGTTGTCATTCTGAGAGGGATGAATAGTAGACAGACAGTCGTAAAAAAAGGAGGAGAGGATGAATGTGACTATCTGTCTCTCTCTCTCTCTCTCTCTCTCTCTCTCTCTCTCTCTCTCTCTCACTCTGTCTCTGTCGCTCTCTGTCTCTTTCTGTCTCACTCAGCCCGCCACGCCAATTAGCAACATAAGACAATCTCTCCTTTACATGTATACAGTCACATTATCCACCCATTCTAAATACCTAAATAGCATCATGGCCCCCCTACCAGTGCAAATGAATGAAACAAAGATGCGTTGTTGTGCAGCAGGACGATCGACTCCCTGTACCTAGCCATCTGCAGCCGGCCCAGCGCAGCAGGGAGCAGGGAAACGAGGTCAGGCAGTCTTTTGAAGCAGGGAAGCTGTGGGAAGACAAGGCACCACGCAGAGACTGGAATACTCACATGAAAGGCAATCAACAGAAATAGCCAAACACTGTGTTAGATAATGCAGACTGGGCTGAGGAATAGGGAATGAGAGAATGAGAAATAAGGGTTAGGGAATAAATATGCATCCCAAATGGCACCCTATTCACTATATAGTGCACTGCTTTTTACCAGCCCTGGTAAAAAGTATAGCACTATGTAGAGAATAGGGTGCCATTTGGGATGCACATCTGTTGACTGGTTGGAGTGGAATGGGTTGGGCAGGCATGGGTCTCCTAGGCACATTTTGGGCAGAGGTGACTAGACTCAATCAGTGACTAATGATCAATGAAGTTGAATGGAATCATCAATTAAAGGAGAAATGAAATCCCACAGATGATGGGGCCATGCAGTATAAAGTTCTAGGAGAGGAAGAAAAACAGAAATAGGAAACAATGGTTAAAGTGCAGTTGAAAGGGACAGGGGGGAGAATCAACAGAATGTGGAGGAAAGAGAAAGTGAAGAGGAGAGAGAGAAAGTGAAGAGGAGAGAGAAAGTGAAGAGGAGAGAGAAAGTGAAGCGGAGAGAGAAAGTGAAGAGGAGAGAGAAAGTGAAGAGGAGAGAGAAAGGGAAGAGGAGAGAGAAAGGGAAGAGGAGAGAGAAAGTGAAGAGGAGAGAGAAAGTGAAGAGGAGAGAGAAAGGGAAGAGGAGAGAGAAAGGGAAGAGGAGAGAGAAAGTGAAGAGGAGAGAGAGAAAGTGAAGCGGAGAGAGAAAGTGAAGCGGAGAGAGAAAGTGAAGAGGAGAGAGAAAGTGAAGAGGAGAGAGAAAGGGAAGAGGAGAGAGAAAGTGAAGAGGAGAGAGAGAAAGTGAAGAGGAGAGAGAAAGTGAAGCGGAGAGAGAAAGTGAAGCGGAGAGAGAAAGTGAAGAGGAGAGAGAAAGTGAAGAGGAGAGAGAAAGTGAAGCGGAGAGAGAAAGTGAAGAGGAGAGAGAAAGTGAAGAGGAGAGAGAAAGTGAAGAGGAGAGAGAAAGTGAAGAGGAGAGAGAAAGTGAAGAGGAGAGAGAAAGTGAAGCGGAGAGAGAAAGTAAAGAGGAGAGAGAAAGTGAAGAGGAGAGAGAGAAAGTGAAGAGGAGAGAGAGAAAGTGAAGAGGAGAGAGAAAGTGAAGAGGAGAGAGAAAGTAAAGAGGAGAGAGAAAGTGAAGCGGAGAGAGAAAGTGAAGCGGAGAGAGAAAGTGAAGCGGAGAGAGAAAGTAAAGAGGAGAGAGAAAGTGAAGAGGAGAGAGAAAGTGAAGAGGAGAGAGAAAGTGAAGAGGAGAGAGAAAGTAAAGAGGAGAGAGAAAGTGAAGAGAGAGAAAGTGAAGAAGAGAGAGAAAGGGAAGAGGAGAGAGAAAGTGAAGGGGACAGAGAAAGTGAAGAGGAGAGAGAAAGGGAGAAAGATGATTTGATATAGAAAGCGAGAAACTGAGAGAGAGATGATGTATAGGATAGAAGAGAGAGGGAAAGGGGAAGAGGAGAGGATAGGATAGGAAAGAAGAGAGAGGGAAAGGGGAAGAGGAGAGGATAGGATAGGGAAAGAAGAGAGGGGGAAAGGGGAAGAGGAGAGGATAGGATAGGGAAAGAAGAGAGAGGGAAAGGGGAAGAGGAGAGGATAGGATAGGGAAAGAAGAGAGAGGGAAAGGGGAAGAGGAGAGGATAGGATAGGGAAAGAAGAGAGAGGGAAAGGGGAAGAGGAGAGGATAGGATAAAGAAAAAGAGAGAGGGAAAAGGGAAGAGGAGAGGATAGGATAGGGAAAGAAGAGAGAGGGAAAAGGGAAGAGGAGAGGATAGGATAGGGAAAGAAGAGAGAGGGAAAAGGGAAGAGGAGAGGATAGGATAGGGAAAGAAGAGAGGGGGAAAGGGGAAGAGGAGAGGATAGGATAGGGAAAGAAGAGAGGGGGAAAGGGGAAGAGGAGAGGATAGGATAGGGAAAGAAGAGAGGGGGAAAGGGGAAGAGGAGAGGATAGGATAGGGAAAGAAAAGAGAGGGAAAGGGGAAGAGGAGAGGATAGGATAGGGAAAGAAGAGAGAGGGAAAGGGGAAGAGGAGAGGATAGGATAGGGAAAGAAGAGAGAGGGAAAAGGGAAGAGGAGAGGATAGGATAGGGAAAGAAGAGAGAGGGAAAGGGGAAGAGGAGAGGATAGGATAGGGAAAGAAGAGAGAGGGAAAGGGGAAGAGGAGAGGATAGGATAAAGAAAAAGAGAGAGGGAAAAGGGACTGATAAAAAAAAGAGAGAGTAGGATGGAGAGATGTCACCCCTCCTTGTTAGTGTATGTAGCTCTGCGTTCCTCTCTGCTTCATCTGGCAAGATAGACATGGCAGCAGCAACGAGGACAAGCTGTTCTCCCAGCTGATAAATATTCTGACACGCCGTGCCTGACAGCCCGGGTCGGCCATGCAGGGATAGGGATGGACAGGCTGCATGGCCCACTGGTAGATAAATTAAACAAGAACCTATAACGTGTGCGTGTGCGTGTGTGCGTGTGTGTGTGTGAGACAGCCCGGTCGTCTCCGTGGTGCCAGAGCAATGTTCTGAGTCGGCCAGAGACGATCCCTACGGGTCGAGACCAGCCGAGTCTGTGTAACCAGACCTCCGCCCCCCACCTCTCTTCACCTTCACCTCAATTCACCATCTCTCTATCCCTCCACCTCTCTTCACCCCTATCCCTAAATCCCTGTGCTACTTATACCCTCCTGCGCTCACCTGCCTGCCCTTTGACTGGAAGAGAGAAAGAAGGAGAGAAAGGGAGGGGGTGAGAGAGTGAGAGAAAGAAAGAGAGAAAGAAGGAGAGAAAGGGAGGGGGTGAGAGAGTGAGAGAAAGAAAGAGAGATGGTGTAATGAAGAGACCGAGAGTGAAAAACAGAGAGAGGACTCTGCATGCCTGCCAGTCAGCTGACATGCACACGCTGGCATCCTTTCCCATGGAACACTCTTTCTCCCTCTTTCACTGCCTCCCTAGCTAGAGCAATCGTCCACCAAAGGAGAAGCAAGGGATATATATAGATGGATAAGATAAAGGAGGAATGGTGCTTCTGTTTTGGTGGACACTGGGGGATTATATTTTATTATTTATGTCTCTCACTTTCTCTCTCGCCTTTTTTCCCCTTTTCGTTCCCTTTTCCCACACAGTCTGTTCCCGGCCCTAGTCCACTAATTACTAGAGCTCTGTGTAGCACTGTCCTCTTTCATATATTAAAGAGGCTTAACACACACATGGACTGGAACCAGGGAAGAAGGATGGGAAGAGGGAGGGAGGGAAGCAAGTAGGAAAAGAGATGGAGCGAGGGGAGAGAGAAAGATAAAGAAAGTGAGAGAGCGAGTGATGTGATGTGACATGGTGCTGTAGCCAGGTTGGTGCTAGTCAGTGTTTATTTATCTGTAATTCATTGATAAATGTGTGCGTGGTAATTAAGGACATGCAGCAGATGGTTAAAACATGTTTAAAGGAGAGGTAATGGTAGGTGTTTACATGCTGCCTGTCACTGGACAGCTCAGATACCTGCATTCATTAACAGTTATGCTGTCCATGTCACTTCTGTACACGGAACATAATTCATTAGATATAGCTCAGATATCTGCTAGAATTAATTAAAAGATGTGTTGTCAGTTAATTCAGTTGTCTCTCTCCACATACTGTATTTAGAATCAAAATAAGACCGAATTATTTTTTAGAGGCTGTATGTATTCTGACTTACTAGAACAAAGTTAGTATTTTCTTTGTCTCAACTGCCTTTCTCTTTATGTATTCATAATTAAGTAAAGGTAGTGTTGTACAGTACACACTAAAAACAATGGTAATATATAGTGCCAAGTAGGGGTTGTTTGGCTTGTAACCATAGTGGTTCCCTTTTTGGGATTATATAGAACCTGTTTTTTATGGTTATTTTTAGAACCTTTATGGAGAATGATTCTATAGAACCTTCCTCAATCTCAAAGGTTATTTGTAGATCTTTTTGAAGAACTATGCAGTTTTTTTTATTCTGGTTAGCCATGTTATATTGTTAAAATGCCATATGTATTATTACAATGTCAATTCACTAACCGGTGCCCCTGCACATTGACTCTGTACCGGTACCCTCTGTATAAAGCCTCTCTATTATTATTTTACTGCTGCTGTTTAATTATTTGTTAGTTTTATTTTATATTTTTTACTTAACAACTTCTTAAAGCATTGTTGGTTAAGGGCTTGTAAGTAAGCATTTCATGTCTACACCTGTTGTATTCGGCACATGTGACAAATAACATTTGATTTGATTTGATTGGAAGTTGAATCAGGTGTGCTACTTTAGCTCTGTAACAGCTGGGAGTCCCTAGGTAGAGACTTCTTATTTAGACTACTGTTCTCAGTTGAGGCACTATGTGAGTCTTTCCACAAGACACCATAACTAGCCAGTCATATTTAGCATATACTAGCATAACACAAAAGATTAGATGAACTGGAATTACACTCTCACTCACTAGTGCACGAAAAGAGCTGTGCGCAAACCACGCCCCAAAATATTTGAATGAGCTGCAGCCCAACAATTTAATTATCACTGAAATAGGAAAAAACCCTTTCCTGAACTGCAATGAACCATTGAAGGGCTCAAAGGTTTCTTTGAGTCATTATGGCTCCACATAGAACCAATAACCTTCCTAGCAGACTAAACTCCATGCCATGGTGAAGGAAGTTTCTGATGAACTTCACCAATAACATAGAGCCGAGACCTGAGGTGTGTTCAGTTCTTGTGAGCATTTGTTATGTTGCGGAATGGTTTGACAGGTTTCCACAAAACGTTCTTGTACTTTCTTGAAAATACTTTGAGGTATGTTTGCTCCCATTTGGTGGGTGTGGCGGGGTGTGGCTTGAAGCACTGAGTGACGTATTTACTGAGTGATGCAGTAGCCATGCCAACCCACAACCCAACCCCTCCCTGTTTTTCAACTGGTCGTTCAATACAGCACCGTTTAAGTTCAATTACAGTTTTTCTCAATTGCCAAAACACAATTTCTGAAACCTTGCTCCATTTCCTGAAAACATTAAACACAATACCTCATCTTCAAGCACTATTTACATAACCTCTGACTCCTCTTGCAAAATGAAACATTCGCCTCAAAACAGTTTTACCTGTGTTCAAAATCAAACACTGCTCTCAAATCATAAACAAAGTGATCAAAATGATATACACGCTCAAGCAGTCAGTAAACAATACACCGGAAAATAGAAAACACATTGTTCAAAACATACAATTCTCAGGGAGAAGTACATTTTTAATCTAAAAAAATATTCATATTTTTCCCTCATTGTCTTTTGATGAACAAAAACATGTTATATCATAGTATCTCAAAATGTATCAGAAATTGCTACTCTGCCTTGCTCTTTGCAATTTTGTTTTTTGTTCTTCCTCCTCCTTGTACCCCTATTTTTACAGTACTGTACCCTGCATCTCACAAACTTGTCCTTTGTCTCTGTGATACTGTAATTCTTGTTCTTTGTTGATATGAACCTGCAACCAGTCAAAATCTATTGAGCAGTCAGTACTGTTAATAAATGGGGAAAGCACAATGTTCAGGGCCATACAATTCATCCATTGTACAGTATACAGCCTACAATGCACTGTACTACAGTATCCATTCTCAGACTTTCTCCTTCCCACCTTCAACAACCTGTTTGCTCTCTGAACTGGCTTATATTGGTTGTGTCGCATCATTTGAAACAGGTTAAATCAATTTTGAGTGGTTGTGTTCAATCAATGACATATGTTCTCTATTTGTATTTGATTGTTGCCACTTGTGTTTACCAGTATGGACGACATGTGCATTAGAGTGCAGAATGTGTTTTGAGAATGAGAATATGTTTATAGTTTTGCTGAAAAGTCTAAGTGAGATCTGCAAATTGTGTTTTACCATGTGAAATGGTTTAAGGTATTGACAACAGACTGCAAATGAGCTAAATGAGTCCAGGCAACTGAGAACTTTGTTCAGCCAATGGGTTTTAGTGTTTTAGCAATTGAGAAAAACTGTAAACTTTCCAGAACGTAAAAAGGGACTGAACGCATTCCAGGCTTTGTAGAATTAAGTTTAGACTACATTGATTTGACCAAAATCAATAATTGAAATGTCCACCTTGTACCTATATTTGTCCTTTTGTTGTTGTGTGCCTTTCTTTGTTTGCTGAAATCCATACTTTTTCAATAAACGTTATCAAATACCACCACAGATTGTTTCCTTGTTTAGATTCAATGGGCACATGCGTCTTTCTGCTGAGTTGCCATCTTAGAACAGCAATGAGTAAACAGTTGGTGGTTGCATTTGATTCATATTTATTGAAAAAGCTACAGATAAAACACATTCTGACCTTGACTTCCCTCATAATTTCACCACCTTTGCATGCGATTAAACGATGAATAAGGTCGAGCAACCTGTCGGTTCCAAGTAGAGCAACATCTACTTTATTTTTTTCCAATATAAATGACACCATTATCCATGTACTGTAATTGACTAATTGATAAGCGCTATTGATAGAGCTAGGTAAATGAGTAAGCCGTTTGGATGAGGGGATTGTAAATATACATGACAATTGTTTTGGATCTATTTTTCCTTATGATTGCTGGAGACAAATGTGGAACAGGTAGAATTTCACCTTTTCCACTGTGAAGTTTATGAAATGCTGGGTTTCTAACTTGCAGGGATGAAATTTGGAGACCCAACTATAGGCTTCTTAGCCATGCGCAAATGACAGTATAGCGCCAAACCTACCAAGTTGATTTATGATTTCTACAATGTTTTAATTATATGCCCAGATGTTTCACTGTATGCAATGTGTTCAATATTAGCCACTATCCATAGCAACTGTCAGTTATACTCACATACATTTATAACTGTCACTTTAGTGTTAGTTGCCTTACATTTTGCATAATTACATTACATTTTTTCCTCTATCATGCCCGTGTTGTTGTTCCTGAGGATCGCTAGCAATAGTGGATCATGTTAGGCTAACATATTACAAGTTGTGCAATCATTTGGGACATTTCAAATGTCCCAAATGAAAAAAATATCTGAAAAAATTTAGAACCAGGAACAGATATAGCCCCAGGTTCACTCCAGACCTGACTGTCCTTGACGAGCACAAAAACATCCTGTAGCGTTCTGCATTAGCTTCGAATAGCCCCCGCGATATGCAACTTTTCAGGCAAGTTAGGAACCAATATACACAGGCAGTTAGGAAAGCAAAGGCTAGCTTTTTCAAACGGACATTTACATCCTGTAGCACAAACTCCAACAAGTTCTGGGAGACACTAAAGTCCGTGGAGAATAAGAGCACCTCCTCCCAGCTGCCCACTGCACTGAGGCTAGGAAACACTGTCACCACCGATAAATCCACGATAATCGAGAATTTCCATAAGCATTTTTCTGTGACTGGCCATGCTTTCCACCTGGCTACCCTGGTAAACATCCCTGCACCCCCCACAGCAACTTGCCCAAGCCTCCCCATTTCTCCTTCACCCAAATCCAGACAGCTGATGTTCTGAAAGAGCTGCAAAATCTGAACCCCTACAAATCAGCCGGGCTAGACAATCTGGACCCTCTCTTTCTAAAATTATGCGCTGAAATAGTTGCAACCCCTACTACTAGACTGGTCAACCTCTCTTTAGGATCATCTGAGATCCCCAAAGATTGGAAAGCTGCCGTGGTCATCCCCTCTTCAAAGGGGGAGACACTCTAGACCCAAACTGCTACAGACCTATATCTATCCAACCCTGCCTTTCTAAGGTCTTCAAAAGCCAAGTCAACAAACAGATCACTGACCATTTCGAATCCCACCGTACCTTCTCCGCTATGCAATCTGGTTTCCGAGCTGGTCATGGGTACACCTCAGCCACGCTCAAGGTCCTAAACTATAGCATAACCGCCATCAATAAGAGACAATACTGTGCAGCCGTATTTATCAACCTTTCCAAGGCCTTCGACTCTGTCAATCACCACATTGTTATCGGCAGACTCAACAGCCTTGGTTTCTCAAATGACTGCCTCGCCTGGTTCACAAACTACTTCTCAGATAGAGTTCAGTGTGTCAAATCGGAGGGCCTGTTGTACGGACCTCTGGCAATCTCTATGGGGGTGCCACAGCGTTCAATCTTTGGGCCGACTCTTTTCTCTGTATATATCAATGATGTCGCTCTTGCTGATGGTGATTCTCTGATCCACCTCTATGCAGACAACACCATTCTGTATGCTTCTGGCCCTTCTTTGGACACTGTGTTACTATCCTCCAAACGAGTCTCAATGCCATACAACAATTCTGACTTAGAATATGTGGACAACTACAAATACCTAGGTGTCTGGTTAGACTAAACTCTCCTTCCAGACTCACATTAAACATCTCCAATCCAAATTAAATCTAGAATCAGCTTCCTCTTTCGCAACAAAGCATCCTTCACTCATGCTGCCAAACATACTTTCGTAAAACTGACTATCCTACCGATCCTTGTCTTCGGCGATGTCTTTTACGAAATAGCCTCCAACACTATACTTAGCAAAACAAAGGGGCTATCTGTCACTGGTTCTACATTTTTTGAATGGGGCGTGCTTATTTAAGATGATCCTCTGCTGACGGAATGAGGTCAATATCCTTCCAGGATACCTGGGCCAGGTCGATTAGAAAGGCCTGCTCGCTGATGTTTTTTAGGGAGCGTTTGACAGTGATGAGGGGTGGTCGTTTTACGGATGCAGGCATTGAGGCAGTGATTGCTGAGATACTGGTTGATGACAGCAGAGGTGTATTTAGAGGGCAGGTTGGTCAGGATGGTATCTATGAGGGTGCTCGTGTTTCTGGATTTGGGGTTGTACCTGGTAGGTTCATTGATAATTTGTGTGAGATTGAGGGCATCTAGTTTAGATTGTAGGATGGCCGGGGTGTTAAGCATGTCCCAGTTTAGGTCACCTAACAGTACGAGCTCTGAAGATAGATGGGTGCAATCAATTCACATATGGTGTCCAGGGCACAGCTGGGGGCTGAGGGTGATCGATAACAAGCGGCAACTGTGATAGACTTGTTTCTGGAAAGGTGGATTTTTAGAAGTAGAAGTCCGAATTGTTTGGGCACAGACCTGGAAAGTATGACAGAACTTTGCAAGCTATCTCTGCAGTAGATTGCAACACCGCCCCCTTTGGCAGTTCTATCTTGTCGGAAAATGTTGGGATGGAAATTTCAGGATTTTTGGTGACCTTCCTAAGCCAGGATTCAGACACGGCTAGGACATCCGGGTTGGCAGAGTGTGCTAAAGCATGGAATTAAACCAACTTAGGGAGGAGGCTTCTAATGTTAACATGCATGAAACCAAGGCTTTTATGGTTACAGAAGTCAACAAATGAGAGCGCCTGGGGAATGGGAGTGGAGCTAGGAGCTGCAGGGCCTGGATTAACCTCTACATCACCAGAGGAACAGAGGAGGATTAGGATAAGGGTACGGCTAAAGGATATAAAAACTGGTTGTCTAGTGCGTTCAGAACAGAGATTAAAAGTGTCAGGACCCGGTTACGAACTCGGGTCTCCGGTGTGAGAAAGAGTCACTTAGTAAACTGAGCCACTAATAGTCGGCAGAATCCAGAAGATGAGGCAGACACAGCAGTACTAGAGACAGTGAATTAATAAAGATAAAAGGAAATTATCTTCAGACAAAAATATAAATCCACAACGTCAAAAGTAATTCCAAGAGAAAAAATGTATATCCTCCAAGACACAAGGAAAATCCACAAATTGGTAAGAACAGCAGGGAAAAATCAAACCTCAAAAGAATAATAAAAAATAAACAAGAACAAAACCAGAGTACCTCAAGAAAATCCAACTAGAGAAACAAAAGTTCACGGCATGGCTGGGTGCTAACATACAAATACAGAGCAAAGAACTGAGGAACACTAAGGGTTTAAATACATCCAAGGGAAATGAGGCACAGGTGCAACTAATAACTAGAACAAGGGAAAAACAAAAGGGTCAAAAAGCACAATGGGGGCATCTAGAGACCAAAACCTGGACCATCCTGGCCAAATCCTGACAAAAAGGAGCAGGTTTCTGGGCGTGGAAGAATAGATTCAAGGCATAATGTACAGACAAGGGTATGGTAGGATGTGAATACAGTGGAGGTAAACCTAGGCATTGAGTGAAGATGAGAGAGGTCTCTAAAGACCATTTAAACCAGGTGAGGTCACCACATGTGTGGGAGGTGGAACAAAAGGGCTAGCTAAGGCATATTGAGCAGGGCTGGAGGCTCTACAGTGAAATAAGACAATAATCACTAACCAAAACAGCAATGGACAAGGCATATTGACATTAGGGAGAGGCATGCGTAGCTGAGTGATCATAGGGACCAGTGAATAGCTAGGTGAGGTGGAGACACGGCGACTCAGACAGCTAGAGGGTCAGGATAGCAGGCTAGAAGGGCCTTAAGGGGACTTCGCGACAGAAGAGTTCCCTCTGACAGTTACATCAGCAGACCAGTCGTGATAGATCTGCAGGGCTCCGTGTAGGCAGTAAAAAGGGTCCAGGCCAATTGGCAAAATAGGTATTGTAGCCCAAGAAATTGGCTGATGGACCCCTTCAGCTAACAGTCCGATAAGTTCTAGATAGCTAGCGGGCCACAGCAAGCAGGCTAGTGGATGGGCCTTCAGAGAATGTCACGACGGAGGAGCCTGTTGAAACCCCCTGGAGCGGATTACGTTGGTAGACCAGTCATGGTGGATCGGCGGGGCTCCGTGTTGGCAGTA
This sequence comes from Oncorhynchus clarkii lewisi, assembly GCF_045791955.1. Lineage (NCBI taxonomy): Eukaryota > Metazoa > Chordata > Actinopteri > Salmoniformes > Salmonidae > Oncorhynchus > Oncorhynchus clarkii. The sequence goes on along the minus strand of NC_092169.1, from coordinate 31,328,797 downwards.
AAAGGGGTACAGGCCAATTGGCAAAATAGGTAGGCCGGGAGATGGGCCTAGCACAGGGCTAGTTCCTTGCTAATTGGTGCTTGCTTGCTTCGGGATGTTAGCCAGGAGTAGCCACTCGGATAGCAGCTAGCTAGCTGCGCTGATCCAGGTGAAAAGGTTTAGAGCTTGCAGTAGGAATCCGGAGATATGATAGAAAAATAGATAGAAAAAGCAGTCCGGTATGCTCTGGGCTGAATCGTGCTGTTCAGACTGGCAGGAGTTAGCTGATGACCGCTAGTAGTGGCTAACTGACTACTAGCTAGTAGCTAGTTAGCTGGCTAGCTTCTGTTGGGGGTTTCGGTTTGTGTTAATGGACAGTCTTTCAGGCATCGGCTGTGTAGCCGAGTGATCATAGGGTCCAATGAGCAGCACTAGATGAAACAGGGTAGTCATTTACTACGTTGAGCGACCGGGAGACAAGGCGTTCAGGGAGTTAGCAGGGCGGGGCTAGCAGATGGATCATCACCAAACATCCATGACGCAGAGGCCGGTTGAGAGCGCTTTGGCCGAGTTACGTCAGCAGACCAGTCGTGATGGATCGGCAGGGCTCTGTGTCAATAAGGGTCCAGGCCAATTGGTGAGACAAGTGTTGTAGTTGGCATACTTTGTTTGCTTGTCGGGAGATGGGCCTAGCTCGGGGCTAACTGGTGCATGCTTTTGGACAAGGGCGTTAGCCACAATATCTCCTCGGTAGCAACAAGCTAGATGTGAAGATCTGGTGTATTGGTCCAGAGCTTGTGGCAGGATTCCGGTGATGTAGTAGAAAGAAAAGCAGTCCGATATGCTCAGGGCTGATATCGCGCTGTGCAGACTGGCAGGTATTATCCGAGCTAAAGCGGCAGGAGTCCGAGCAAAAGGTAAAGACCACCAGCAGAGGCTAACAATGACTAAATAGCTAGTAGCTAATTAGCTGGCTAGCTTCTGATGGATGCTCCAGTTATAAGGTCTAAAAAAAATTGCTAATCCATACCACATTGGGTGAGGCGGGTTGAAGGAATGTATATTTATTTTGAAAATGAAAAAAAGTGAATGAAATGTATACAACCCCTGAAAAAGACAATATTTACATGGGACTAAAAAACAAACATGTCTAACTGCTGCACCATCTTGGTTGTCATCACAGTTCCATGATTAAAAATATTTGTTATAGTAGATTTATAGGACTACTGTTCAACCTCTATTGTATACTTTTCTCATCTTTTGATATTTCATGGAACAATTGAATATGACAACTTTCAGGATTAATCTAACCACTGTATTTTCGATTCACCAATATCTTTCGTGTATTCCTGAATACCTCCCTAACACTAAATAATATACAAGATCAGAATATTTTTAAGACTACCAATTGGTGCTGAAAAGGAGATGACTATGCTTGTATTTACATGGCTTTCTTTCACTGATCACTAATTCTGAACCGTTCCCTTCATGTATTCTAGTGAGTCTGTCGAGAAAATTCAAATTAAAGGTACACCAAATTCAAAGGGGTTTGGCTTTTGATAAATGTACTGAAAACACTATTGAATGAGAACCTTCACTAGAAAAGCTGTTGGCCTGCAAGTAAGAGTGTTTTCAGTGGTTGAATGAAATGTATTCAGCACCCGCAATAGAACCACCCTTGCAAAGCCCGTTATGCATTTGCATAAGGTAAGTCTGAATACCACCTACTAAGAAGTGTGTAGGAAAGGCATGCGTAGGTGTACATCCAGCCCTTAGTGTGTAGGCGATTTTTTAAATGTAAATCCATTTCTGGTTTTGATGGAAGTGTGGTTGTCATGGTATCATTGTGTGAAAGTGTATATTTGGAAAATATATATCATGTGGTAGGCTATATTTCACAGTTTAGGTGCATTTTGGACAATTAAAAAAAACATTGAACAATGAGTTTTTGGGGGGTAACGGATGTCTAGAGAAATCCTACAGTACTGCATAACTATCTCTCACTCTCCTTTCTTTCCCTTTATTCATTATCTTCACTTCCTATCTTCTTGCCCTGCCTCCTTCCCCCCCTCTATCCCTCTCTCTTTAATACTCTGTCTTTAGGGCTCACTCCCAATACCCCCTCCCCCTTACACAGAACCCAAACCGGCTGCGCGCGTGCGCCATCATGCATTTATTGATTTTGTCCCCTCACACCAAACGTGATCATGACACACAGGTTAAAATATCAAAACAAATTCTGAACCAATTATATTAATTTAGGGACAGTTCGAAAAGCATTAAACATTTATGGCAATTTATCTAGTTAGCTTGCACTTGCTAGCTAATTCGTCCTATTTAGCTAGCTTGCTGTTGCTAGCTAATTTGTCCTGGGATAGAAACATTGAGATGTTATTTTACCTGAATACACAAGGTCTTCTATTCCGCCAATTAATCCACACATAAAACCGTCAACCGAATCATTTCTAGTCATCTTTCTTCCTTCCAGGCTTTTTCTTCTCTGGACTTTATATTGCGATTGGCAATTTTCATAAATTGGGTGCATTACTGCCACCGACCTCATTCGTCTTTCAGTCACCCACATGGGTATAACCAATGAGGAGATGGCACGTGGGTACCTACTTCTATAAACCAATGAGGAGATGGGAGGGCTGGACTTGTAGAACGATCTGTGTCAGAAATAGAACTGACTTCTATTTTAGCCCTTGGCAACACAGACGCTCGTTGGCACGTGCGAGCAGTGCGGGTGCAATAATTTAATAATATAGATTTCTATATTTATTTTGCAACTCTCGTGCATGCGCCGTGAGTGGTGTAGTCAGCCTGTTAGCCCAAGTAGTAGGTGCATGGTAATGTTGTTTCTGGCTCATTAACACATTTTGAGGCATTTCTCTAAAGAGGGCATATTTGTTGCACCCATGAGTGAGAATGCTGTACCAATTTTCATTGTATGTTGTCATTGTGCCTCATAGCTTTAAAAAAAAACACCTGATCCTGTAGAGGTTTTAAGGATCGGGCCATTTTTTTCAATTTTTGCCTAAAATGACATGCCCAAATCTAACTGCCTGGAGCTCAGGACCTGAAGCAAGGATATGCATATTATTGATGCTATTTGATAGGAAAACCTTTTGAAGTTTGTGGAAATGTGAAAGGAATGTAGGAGAATATAACACAGTAGATCTGGTAGCAGATAATACAAAGAAAAATAATGTGTTGTGTATTATTCCAGGTTAGGCTTAATTAGATTTAGATAGATGGCAGCAGTGTATGTGCAACGTTTTAGAGTGATCCAATTAACCATTGCATTTCTGTTCAAAATGTTGTATCAAGTCTGCCCAAATGTTCCTAATTGGTTTATTGATACATTTTCAAGTTCATAACTGTACACTCTCCTCAAACAATAGCATGGTATTATTTCACTGTACTAGCTACTATAAGTTGGACTGTGCAGTTAAATTAATAAGAATTTAAGCGTTCTGCCTATACTTACAACCTCATGCTAATCACATTAGCCTACGTTAGCTCAACCGTCCCACGGGGTGGACACCGATCCTGTGGTGTCTAGAAGTGCAAGTGATATAACCACCAAATATTCTTCAATATACTCTAATGTGTAAACACTTTACCTCGTAGCTGACCTGCTTCCACCAATACCTTGTAATTACAGTAAAATGCTGTGAAAAAAAAAACTCCCTCAATGAATATCATTCATTAATCCATTCGTTCATTCTGGTTCTGGTAGTGTTGATTTTCTTTTCTTCAGAATAATACAGTACATTTTACAGTATTGTAATGTCTGTCATCACACAGTACTTGCTTTGATACCATATTTATATAACAGTAGGTGTACTGTAATATAAAATACAGAATTGTACTTGCCCCTGAGCTGCCTGTAAGGTACTGTCAAATTCACACCTACCCCTTTACAGTGTAGGGAATGGGACATCACTACATCAATCGCGCACATCAGAAACTGCCAACGTATGCCATGCAATTAATTGATGACAAGCCTTGTGTTTTTCACAATGCCTGTACTGGTGGAAGTAATAGGTTTCCTTATATTTTTCTTGCAATAAATACATAGCTAACATATGAGCAACAAATGAGCATAATGTACCCATCCTCTGGCTGTGGTTCAATGTGAAGTAGTACTGAAACAGGACATTAATTCCATAGCAGTTTGACATGTAACACTCAGTCATTACCATTACCGTTCTGAACTAATATTTATTCTAAGCATAGGGTCCATGCACAGATCGGCTACATAGCTACTCATCCATAGAATCCAGGTATTGTCATCCTGCACTACACAATAAGCGCGACTTAGCTACTGCTACATTGCCTGCATTGGCAAATATCTTCAATCTCTAATGTTAAATATCTTCAATCTCTAACGTTACAACAATAAAGAACAATGACAAGTGATTGACTTTAAAATATATTTTTTTCATGAACAGCAAGGCAAGCTTACAAAATTGCACATTAAAATTGCAGAAAATGCTTTAGCTAGTTAGCAATTACTTTTGCATTTCCTGGGTTTCACAAGAGGACAGCCTGGTTTGCTAGTTTGCTTTTCCCCTAGTCCCTGAAACATTAAACAACACAAATTACAGTTCATACAAATGTCGAATGCCCACATAGAAAGCTAAATGTGTTGCTACACCTTAAAACATTTAATGTAAAATGTACAGTAACTTACTAGCTGCAAATGCAGCAACACTACTGTAATCCATTTTACAATAATCAATTGCCAAAAATACCCAAAATCTTACTGTAATCAAATTTACTGTATGTTACTGGAATTACCCATGCCACGACACGTTACCCAATGTTCTTTCCAAGTTTTCATTTGTACATTTTGGTCATTTAGTAGATGCTCTTGTCCTTAACAACTTAGTTAGTGTATTCAACCAAGGTTGATTAAAATACATCACAGTCATAGCAGGTCAAATGTTTCTATAACTGTTCCTGAAAATGTTATTGTACTTAAGGATATATTGGTCTTCAAAATAATTGTATCTACAACAAGATATCTTATGATATATCTCTGACCATCTCTGGATAATGCCAATGTAGCCGATGCGAAATGGCTAGCTAGTTAGCGGGGGTGCCCGCTAATAGCGTTTCAATCGATGAAGTCACTTGCTCTGAGACCTTGAAGTAGTGGTTCCCCTTGCTCTGCAAGGGCCACGGCTTTTTTGGAGTGATGGGTAACGATGCTTCGAGGGTGACTGTTGACGTGTGCAAAGCGTCCCTGGTTCGCGCCCAGGTCGGGGCGAGGGGACGGACTTAAAGTCTGTACTGTTATACCAATACACTACTGAGATATTAATGGTAACTTGATGAAAGAGCAATGAAACACAGTACAATGCAGTAAAAGTGACTATTCAACTGTAAGACAATGACATCCACATTATTGTACTGTAATAACAAGGGATTAGAGCAAGCTGATTGACTGTAGACATCACATAATACAATATATGAATGAATACTAGGTATTTTAAATCAGTTAAACTTCTAGAGACCTAAACAAAGGTTTCCAAACTAGCCGTGATAACAGGGCAAACAGATAAATACTCAACCATTAAAAATGTTAAGACCAACCACCATTATGATTTGTTTCATATATACACTTGATTGCTGGAATAAAAAATACTACCATATATTACTTAAATTGGTACAGGACTCAAACTAACGTGTGCAACAAATATAGCCATTTACAAGGCACGCCTTCAAATATGTTAATGAGCCCGCGATTATTTCTTCCCCCATAATATATCTCCACAATCCACCATAATTTCCAGTTTGCTGGGGTAAACATATACCAAAATAGCAATACAGTAGTTTATTGTTGAATTGTATTTACAATAAAATCTAACGGATCCCTTCCTCCATCTCTCCTTCGCACCCTCACTCCCACCCTCCTCCCCCTTTTCTCCTCCCTCTCTCCCTCCCGCCCTCCTCCCTCCAATTACCCTTCCCCCTCTTTCCTACCATGATTAATGACAGTTTGATGAGGCCGTCTTGTTATCTCTCTCTCTCTCTCTCTCTCTCTCTCTCTCCTGAACCTCTGCTACCAGTACACATACCAAGTGGTTATGGCACCTTTGTTCTTAATTCTTCTTGGGGTAGAGGGGGTGCTAAACTGACAAATGGAACTGTTTTAAGATGATCATACTATGGATCATTTAGCTATTTGATTTAGAATTTGAGGATCCCTTTAGGTATCATTTAGGCATGACTTGATAAAATGTAGATTTTGGCTTACTACTAAAGCCCATAGAAACGCATTGAATAACACATTCATAAATGGCAAAAAGGACAGTAAAAAATACATCGTAAGAAACAAGGTTTTGAAGTGTCTCGTAATTCTATATATTTTTTTACACACATTTAACCGCTTTTTGGGGGTAGGAACAAAACTACCTTCATACTTCCATTTGTTTTCTAAAACCGGTACTGTTAACCTTCAGACAAGTCCCGTGACACTTGTGGGGGTTGTGGAGCAAAATGGAGAACGCCATCGTATTCGTGAGAATCTCCCCTTTCCACAACGGTAACATTAGTTTGTAGGCCAAACGGTTCGGATGCTACCAAACAGACTGTACTGACTTTGGACGAGTCGCCTGACACTTGTGGGGGTCGTAGAGCAAAACCGTTCGGATGCTACAGACATTTACGTGAGAAGTCTCATGGCCTGACAAACACAGCTCTAGCTCTGCGACCTTTCACTGCAGATGCGGAAATGCGACACTGGCGGATGCGGTGTGTCAATCGACTCTAGGGTGTTAAGAAACAAAATGTCACACAACTTGTCAACCTGTTTAGACATGAATGGGATGATTCTAAAGCTTGGTGATTTTTTTGTTGTTTTAAGATCCCACTGATAAACTCATGAACAGAAAGAGTGCTGCCTGCTAAAATGCTCTCACCATGCTAGGGAATCCCTTGGGGCTGCAACACACGCTCACACGCACGCACTCACACATGCACACACACACACACACACAGACAGAAAGTGACAGACGGGTGGGCGGACTTACACAAACATGTCTTCATGAGTGTCCTCACCCTGATGCCTCTAGCGTTGTTGTAGACAACAGAATGCGTGATTGCAAAGCAACCCCAGTATTATCAGCATTAAACTCATTACAACACTATTGCTCATTCTGTAAAGGACTCTGTTGAAGAAATAACCGCTAATTTGCCTAATTGACTATGACTAGCTGTCTACAGTGTCTTGTGTTGAAATGTGTAAGGGACCTTGATGAGAAGTTAGGGCTTAGGCTTTGTGATGTGTTTGGGAGGGGTTTAGACTTACAAAACATTGTGAGAGTTTAGGCCTTATTTTGTGAGTGTTTTGGAGATATTTAGACTCATATTTTTATGAGCCCAGTTTGTCAGTTTCTCCTGTGAGATTGTGTGTTTTATGATGTATCTTAATGTTTTCTTTCTTTTTGGAATTGGTGAATTGGTGTGAGACCGGGGCTCATGGTAAATCCTGTGAATGTGTGTTTTTGTGTGTGTGTGTGCGCGCGTGAGAGTGTGTGTGTGTGTGGGTGTGACTGTGTGTGTGTGAGTGTGTGCATGTTCGTTTGAGGTGGGAGGGCAGGTTAGACTGCTTTTCAAAACACTCATCCTATTCTCTCAGGCTATCAATGAAAAATGAATAAGCGAGAGATCGATCTGATAGAATCACAGTGGGAGAGACAACTGTACTCTGGAGAGAGGAGGAGCAGGGAAACAGGAGGAGAAGAACGCAAGAGAGGGTTAGAGAAGAAGATAGAGAGAGCAAGATGTGTGACCTGTTGCCACAAGGGCAACCAGTGAAGAACAAACACCATTTTAAACACAACCTATATTTATGTTTATTTATTTTCCCTTTTGTATTTGCAAATAATTACACAATTACACAAATAATTAGACTGTATATAGATATAATATGACATTTGAAATGTATTTATTATTTTGGAACTTTTGTAAGTGTAATGTTTAACGTACATTTTTTTCACTTGTTTTGTCAATGTTAACATACTGTATGTTTCCCATGCCAATAAAGCCCCTTAAATTGAAAAAACTGAATTGAGAGAGAGAGAGAGAGGGGAGAGAGATAGAGGGAGAGGAGAAATAGAGAGAGAGGAGAGAGAGCACGCTGAGCATGCACTCTTGTGGGGCCCTTGTGTTGAGGATCAGCATAGCAGAGTTGTTGTTGCCTACCTTCACCATCTGGGGTCGGCCTGTCAGGAAGTCCAGGTCCAGGTTGCACAGGGCGGTTCCAGACTCAGTGCCCTGAGCTTAGTGATGAGCTTGGAAGGCACTATGGTATTGAAGGCTGAGCAGTAGTTGATGAACAGTATTCTTACATAGGTATTCGTCTTGTCCAGATGGGATATGGCTGTGTGCAGTGCGATGGCGATTATGTAATATGTGGATCCGTTGGGGTGGTATGCTAATTGTAGTGGGTCTAAGGTGTTGGGTAAGGTGGAGGTGATATGATCCTTAACGAGCCTCTCAAAGCACTTCATTATGACAGAAGTGAGTGCTACGGATAGAGATCAGATAGAGATCATATGCTGTGGAAAGGGAGACAACAGAGGTGAGAGAGAGAGAGGGAGAGAGAGAGAGACTGAGAGAGAGAGAGAGAGAGAGGGAGAGAGAGAGAGAGAGAGAAGGTTGAGCCGGGAAACAGGAGGATAAAAAATAGTAGGAGTTAAAAAGAGATAGAGATGATGTGTGGTAGAAAGGGAGAGACGAGAGGAGAAGGACAGAGAGGAGAGCTAGAGAGAGCTATGCTATCTCTTTTCTCTCTTCCCCAATAGTGCTATGGTGTTGAACTAATGTCCAGATACAGATGCATTGTGGTTAGGCAGCCAGGTCACCCGTGATACAGGTCAGTATTCGACCTCCATCCATGTCTGACAACGTCGGCCACTAGTGGCAACAGTGAGCAAGTGCTGCTACCTTCAAGTAGGTTTTGGTTTTGCTTATGATGTTGGATGGGTGTGAACGTGTTTTTGACTCTAAAGCTTGCAAGTTCGTATCCAGTGATAGAAAGTTGTTATTGAGATTTTAGCCCTTAGATTAACCATTCGGACGTAATGCTTAACCTTAAGATTTTGGAGTTAATGCCTAAACAACCTTAAACACTTTGAAATTTGACATTTGCAACAACTTCAAAGTTTGATGTTTGAGAAGCACTGATGAACGTCTAATTCTGATGGATAGCTGTGGTAAGCAGGTGTGTGTAGGCTAGTCAGAGAAGTGTATTAGCCACACGCAGGCTCACACACACAGTGTATTAGCTCCACATATACAGCTAAAAAGCCTCAACAGAGTACTACATTAATACTACACAATGTCTGCAGCCTGCAACTTAATCTCATAGTTTCATATTTTGAGGTAATTGGATACTATAGGGCTTCTTTCATACTCATTCTTTGGCATTGTTTACTAGAATAAAATGCATACAGTGTATGAATGTTTGGGTCTGATGTGTGTGACCAGGTTATTTTGGGATAGTGCAAGTTTTGTGTGTGTGAGATCGTGTGTGTGTTTGCTCCCGTGAACCCAGTCAGCAGGGAACAGGATTCTCACATCCGTCTCACGCCAGTGGAGAGGTGTATGGGTCAGACGTCTGGAGGCTGTGTGTGTGTGTGTGTGTGTGTGTGTGTGTGTGTGTGTGTGTGTGTGTGTGTGTGTGTGTGTGCGTGTGTGTGTGTGTGCGTGTGCGTGTGCGTGTGTGTGTGTGTGTGTGTGTGTGCGTGTGCGTGTGTGTGCGTGTGCGTGTGTGTCAGTGGCAATGTCTCTGTGCCCATATAGTAATTGTCAGAGTTTGGCAGGGCAATCAGTTCCATGCCACTGAACTCCATGTCTCTACACACACACACACACACACACGCACACAAAAACCACTCACACACCCATGTGCACGCGGCCATGGCTGTAAGGGCAGAGCAGTGAGATTCCCCAGCAGTTGAAAATGAAAGTTTCTCCAGGTTCAGCCATGTCACTGTTGACAATGACAGTGATGCTGTCATGGAATGAGCAGACACTATGTTGGACATTTACACTCACACACACAAACACACACATAAACACACGCACACACACCTCAGCATACATGTTATAGGTGTTATGTGTGTGTGTGTGTGTGTGTGTGTGCGTGCGTGCGTGCATGCATGTGTGTGTTTGCATGGCTGTGTGTCCAAATTAAAGTGTGAGCTATTTTCATCCCACCATCATTATCTTTGTCCTCAAGTGTCCCAGTCCCTTTAATATGGTAATGTTCCTGTAGTCCCTGGCAAGGTAATTGTTTAGTGCTTTGAGTTTGACTCTCTGCAGTGTCTCTCTTGTACCCAACTCCTCTCTAAATACTTTTTAATCAGGCAGGCTTTAACTAAATGTTTAGTGCACTGACTTCAACTGTGTCTAGGTGAAGGACATATGTTGTTGGTTTATTGTTTGTCTTTTATCTTTAAAAGATACATTCATAGAAATCATAACGGAAAATACAGGGAAATTACAAAACAATATGCTTTTATGTACTACAATTTTATAAGTTGTTTATGAAGATAATAGTTGTAGATTTGACTACACGCACACACACTCGCCAGTCGCATACTCACACAAACAGACGCACAAACACACACACACACACACACACACACACACACACACACACACACACACACACACACACACACACACACACACACACATTCCTCTGTTCCCAGTTTGAGTACCCAGACATGACTCTCCAAACCACCCCTTAATTTAATTCAGAATGAAATTAAGGAACATTCCAACAGCCTCTCTCTCAGCAGCAATATATAGGCCAAAGCCAAGGGCTGTTATTTGACAGTAAACCCAAAAGGAGCAGCACAGAGAGGGGGCTTAGATTTCACTAATCCCCCCCTTGCCTGGGTGAGACTGCCATCTTTCTCCTCACTCTCTCTCTCTTGCACCTTGGGTTTTTCACACTAATTCTTTCTCTTGCTAGTTCTGTTTCCACCCCCCCTCTCTTTCTTCTCCCCTCTCTTTTCCTGGGTTGTTTCTAAGAGAGATACAGCCTGCTGTATTTTTGGCTGAAGTGTTGATCCTGTTTGTGTATCGCCCCAGGCCTCTCCTCCTCTCGTCCTTTCCTCTGCTCTACCGTTCCACTTTCCACTCTTTAGGAAAGCTGAGTCCTCTCTGTCCTTATTTGTTGACTGAGAGAGAGGCAGAGAGAGCGAGGGCGGGATACTGAGGGAGAAGGAGAGTAAAAGATAGGGGAGAGGGAGAGGGAGAGAGAGCGAGGGCGGGATACTGAGGGAGAAGGAGAGTAAAAGATAGGGGAGAGGGAGAGAGAGCGAGGGCGGGATACTGAGGGAGAAGCAGAGTAAAAGATAGGGGAGAGGGAGAGAGAGCGAGGGCGGGCGGGATACTGAGGGAGAAGGAGAGTAAAAGATAGGGGAGAGGGAGAGAGAGCGAGGGCGGGATACTGAGGGAGAAGCAGAGTAAAAGATAGGGGAGAGGGAGAGAGAGCGAGGGTGGGATACTGAGGGAGAAGGAGAGTAAAAGTTAGGGGAGAGGGAGAGAGAGCGGGGGCGGGATACTGAGGGAGAAGGAGAGTAAAAGAGAGGGGAGAGGGAGAGAGAGCGAGGGCGGGATACTGAGGGAGAAGGAGAGTAAAAGATAGGGGAGAGGGAGAGTAAAAGATAGGGGAGAAGGAAAGTAAAAGATAGGGGAGAGGGAGAGTAAAAGATAGGGGAGAGGGAGGGTAAAAGATAGGGGAGAGGGAGAGTAAAAGATAGCGGAGAGGGAGAGTAAAAGATAGGGGAGAGGGAGAGTAAAAGATAGGGGAGAGGGAGAGTAAAAGATAGCGGAGAGGGAGAGTAAAAAATAGGGGAGAGGGAGAGTAAAAGATAGGGGAGAGGGAGAGTTAAAGATAGGGGAGAGGGAGAGTTAAAGATAGGGGAGAGGGAGAGTAAAAGATAGCGGAGAGGGAGAGTAAAAGATAGGGGAGAGGGAGAGTAAAAGATAGGGGAGAGGGAGAGTAAAAGATAGGGGAGAGGGAGAGTAAAAGATAGGGGAGAGGGAGAGAGAGGGGTAAAAGATATGTACTGTATTGGCTGCTGGAGGCAGAGAAGAATAGGAAAAAGGAGTTCAAGCGGGACACAGAGGGAGAGTATATCTAAGAGAGTGAGAGTGAACGTGAGCGATAGAGAGAGAAAATAAATGTTTTTCGTATTGAGTCACTGCAGTCTGTGCAAGGCCAACGGATTGATGACAGTCACCCTCATCTCTGCCAAGACACCATACTGCAAAGCACACTACACAGTTTTCCTTCTCGGTCGTTCCACCTCAAAGAATTTAGACACCCACCATCTCAGATTGTTCTGAAAATCATTTCTGTTGTTAGAAAGAGATCGGATAAGAATTCGTGCAATATTATTTTGTTGAAATTAAGCTAATTGATTGCAACCAAATTGGCCATTTTAATATTCAATAAATATAGTACCTAACATCCAATTTGGACTAACCTTTGTTCTAACAATGAGATAGACATGAGCATTCCAAAGAAATGGTCAAAAGCCATGGATACCTCACACCCCACAATCCATTCCAATTCCACCCCAACAACGTGCACATCGTGTCAGTTCTCTGTCTTTGACAAGTTGTTTGGAGTTGCGGCTAGGAGTATTGTTTTTTCATCTTATGTAATGTATTCTCAGTGAATATGGCGACGTTATTTTTTGTTCAGAGAAATTTGTCATTGAAGTTGTTGGGTTTATGTCCCATCTTACATCCTGATGTTACCGGGTTCTGACGTCTAGATGGTGCTGTTCCTGCTATTAGGTGATAATTTTTTAAGGAATCCCCCACACCCACATTGTTAAAGGGATAGTTCAATCACATTACAAAGTGAGTGTGGAAGAGATGAAAAAAGTATTGTTGTCTATCAACAATGACAAGCAACGGGGTCTGACAACTTGGATGGAAATTACTGAGGATAATAGTGGAAGATATTGCCACTCCTATTTGCCTTATTTTCAATTTAAGCCTACTAGAAAGGGTGTGCCCGCAGGCCTGGAGGGAAGCAAAAGTGATTCTGCTACATAAGAATAATAAAGCCCCCTTTACTGGCTCAAATAGCCAACCAATCAGCCTGTTACCAACCCTTAGTAAACTTTTGGGAAAAAAATGTTTGATCAGATACAATGCTATTTTACAGTAAACAAATTGACAACAGACTTTCAGCACGCTTATAGGGAAGGATATTACATAAGCACAGAACTTACACAAATTACTGATGATTGGTTGAGAGACATTTATGATTAAAATGTTGTGGGGGCTGTTTGGTTAGTCTTCAGTGTTATGGCTTTACACCACCTGCTATATTATGGAAAAATAGTTACCTGTCTAACAGAACACAGAGGGTGCTCTTTAATGGAAGCCTCTCCAACATAATCCAGGTAGAATCAGAAATTCCCCAGGGCAGCTGTCTAGGCCCCTTACTTTGTTCAATCTTTACTGACATGAGTAAATATTTTCTAAAACAAACTAACGTTCTTTAAAAAAACAATTACCTAATAGCAGGAACAGGGGTCAGAGGTCAGAACCTGGCAATATCTGGTTGTGAGATTGGACATAAACCGAACAACTTCAATGACAAATTTATCTGAACAGGAAAGAAAAAAAAGAGACCACCACATTCACATACATGACATACGATGAAGAAACAATACTCCAAGACGCAGCAACATATTAGTTGTCAAACATAGAGAACTGATAGTATATACTCGTTGTTGAGGTGGGATTGGAGTGGGGTGTGGGGTGTCCGTGGATGGCTTTTGGCCTCAAATCTGATGAGATACTGTAATTATTGAATATTATATGAATCCTATGAATTCAAATAGACAATTTGGGTGCAATCCACAACCTTATTTCCTCAGAAATCAAATTTTATTTCAACAAAATAATGTTTCCGGAATGCTTATCTTATTTAACGATTTCAGAACAATCTGAGATGGTTGGGTGTCATGGCTTGATGAAATGACATGGAACAACCCTTATTCTGTGTCTCTGTAGCACCAATACACACAGTCAGTACAACTGTCTTTCTACTTCTACAATTTTTACTATTTCTCTTATTTTCTACTGCTGAGTTTCTCTGTTTCTCTGCCCACCCGCCAGCACACCTTTGCATTGACCCCATACCTCGGCGTGTGTGTGGGGTTGGTTCTGTACCCTCACATATAGACAGACAGAGGTGATGATCATGAACTGATATCGACACAGCTCAACGATAAGGTCAGCACACACACAACCTATCCATGTGGGAATTCACTAACCAACACTCTCTCTCTCTATCTCCCTCTCTCTTTCTCCCCTTCTCTCTCTCTCAAGCGTGAAGAAGAGTATAGATGCTGAGTGTGTGATAGAAAGCGAGGAGCATCAGACACCAGTGGACATCATCTTTCCAGACCAAGTTCTTTTGAGATTGCAGATACAACAAGGTAGGACTCATCTTCCTCACCTTCCAAACCTATAAACACACACACACGCACACACGCACGCACGCACACACACACACACACACACACACACACACACACACACACACACTACTACTCTCAACGTCTATCTATCTATCTATCTATCTAGTACCAGTCAAAAGTTTGGACACACCTACTCTTTATTTATTACTATTTTCTACATTGTAGAATAATAGTGAAGACATCAAAACTATAAAATAACACATATGGAATCATGTAGTAACCAATTTTTTTAAACATATAAAAGTATATTTGATATTTATATTTTAGCCACCCTTTGCCTTGATGACAGCTTTGCACACTCTTGGCATTCTCTCAACCATCTTCACGAGGTTGTCACCTGGATTAAATTTCAATTAACATGTGTGCCTTTTTAAAAGTTAATTTGTGGAACTTCTTTCCTCCTTATTGCATTTGAGCCAATCAGTTGTGTTGTGACAAGGTAGGGGTGGTATACAGAAGATAGCCCTATTTGGTAAAATAACAAGTCCATATTATGGCAAGAACAGCTCAAATAAGGAAAGAGGATTATTTTAAACCAGGTAGGCCAGTTGAGAACAAGTTCTCATTTACAACTGTGACATGGCCAAGATAAAGCAAAGCAGTGTGACAAAAACAACAACACAGAGTTACAGATGGGATAAACAAATGTACAGTCAATAACACAATGGAAAATCTGTATACAGTGTGAGCAAATTAAGTAAGGAGGTAAGGCAATAAATAGGCCATAGTGGCGAAGTAATTACAATTTAGCAATTAATGCTGGAGTAATAGATGTGCTGATGACAGTACATCATGATTTTAAGACATGATGGTCATTCAATACGGAACATTTCGAGAACTTTTAAAGTTTCTTCAAGTGCATTCACCAAAACCATCAAGCCCTATGATGAAACTGGCTCTCATGAGGACCGCCACAGGAAGGGAAGACCCAGAGTTACCTCTGCTGCAGAGGATAAGTTCATTAGAGTTACCAGCCTCAGAAATTGCAGACCAAATAAATGCTTCACAGAGTTCAGGTAGCAAATACATCTCAACATCAACTGTTCAGAGGTGACTGCATGAATCAGGCCTTCGTGGTTGAATTGCTGCAAAGAAACCACTACTAAAGGAAACCAATATGAAGAAAATACTTGCTTGAGCCAAGAAACATGAACAATGGACATTAGACCAGTGGAAATCTGTCCTTTTTAGTTCCATCTGCCGTGTCTTTGTGAGACGCAGAGTAGGCGAACGGAGGATCTTCGTGGGTGTGGTTCTCACCGTAAAGCATGGAGGAGGAGGTGTGATGGTGTGGGGGTGCTTTGCTGGTGACACTCTCAGTAATTTAGTAACTTAGAATTCAAAGCACACTTAACCAGCATGGCTACCACAGCTTTCTGCAGCGATATTCCATCCTATCTGGTTTGCTCTTAGTGGGACTATCATTTGTTTTTCAACAGGACAATGACCCAACACACCTCCAGGCTGTGTACAGTCCATTTGACCAAGAAGGAGATTGATGGAGTACTGCATCAGATGAGTTGGCCTCCACAATCACCTGACCTCAAACCAATTGAGATGGTTTGGAATGAATTGGACTGCAGTGAAGGAAAAGCCGCCAACAAGTGCTCAGCATATGTGGGAACTCCTTCAAGACTGTTGGTAAAGCATTCCTCATGAAGCTGGTTGAGAGAATGCCAAGAGTCTGCAAAGCTGTCATCAAAGCAAAAGGATGGATACTTTGAAGAATATGATATATATTTAGATTTCTTTATCACTTATTTGGTTACTACATGATTCCATAGATTTTATTTCATCGTTTTGATATCTTCACTATTATTCTACAATGTAGAAAATAGGAAAAATAAAAAATAACCCTTGAATGAGTAGGTGTGTCCAAACTTTTGACTGTTACTGTATATATTATCTAATTTACACCTCATTACACATTACAGGTATTAATGGCTATCCAGACCCAGTTTTCATCTCCCTCAAATGTAACATTAACACTGACTACAGTGCCTTGCGAAAGTATTCGGCCCCCTTGAACTTTGCGACCTTTTGCCACATTTCAGGCTTCAAACATAAAGATATAAAACTGTATTTTTTTGTGAAGAATCAACAACTAGTGGGACACAATCATGAAGTGGAACGACATTTATTGGATATTTCAAACTTTTTTAACGAATCAAAAACTGAAAAATTGGGCGTGAAAAATGATTCAGCCCCTTTACTTTCAGTGCAGCAAACTCTCTCCAGAAGTTCAGTGAGGATCTCTGAATGATCCAATGTTGACCTAAATGACTAATGATGATAAATACAATCCACCTGTGTGTAATCAAGTCTCCGTATAAATGCACCTGCACTGTGATAGTCTCAGAGGTCCGTTAAAAGCGCAGAGAGCATCATGAAGAACAAGGAACACACCAGGCAGATCCGAGATACTGTTGTGAAGAAGTTTAAAGCCGGATTTGGATACAAAAAGATTTCCCAAGCTTTAAACATCCCAATGAGCACTGTGCAAGCGATAATATTGAAATGGAAGGAGTATCAGACCACTGCAAATCTACCAAGACCTGGCCGTCCCTCTAAACTTTCAGCTCATACAAGGAGAAGACTGATCAGAGATGCAGCCAAGAGGCCCATGATCACTCTGGATGAACTGCAGAGATCTACAGCTGAGGTGGGAGACTCTGTCCATAGGACAACAATCAGTCGTATATTGCACAAATCTGGCCTTTATGGAAGAGTGGCAAGAAGAAAGCCATTTCTTAAAGATATCCATAAAAAGTGTTGTTTAAAGTTTGCCACAAGCCACCTGGGAGACACACCAAACATGTGGAAGAAGGTGCTCTGGTCAGATGAAACCAAAATTGAACTTTTTGGCAACAATGTAAAACGTTATGTTTGGCGTAAAAGCAACACAGCTGAACACACCATCCCCACTGTCAAACATGGTGGTGGCAGCATCATGGTTTGGGCCTGCTTTTCTTTAGCAGGGACATGGAAGATGGTTAAAATTGATGGGAAGATGGATGGAGCCAAATACAGGACCATTCTGGAAGAAAACCTGATGGAGTCTGCAAAAGACCTGAGACTGGGACGGAGATTTGTCTTCCAACAAGACAATGATCCAAAACATAAAGCAAAATCTATAATGGAATGGTTCAAAAATAAACATATCCAGGTGTTAGAATGGCCAAGTCAAAGTCCAGACCTGAATCCAATCGAGAATCTGTGGAAAGAACTGAAAACTGCTGTTCACAAATGCTCTCCATCCAACCTCACTGAGCTCGAGCTGTTTTGCAAGGAGGAATGGGAAAAAATTTCAGTCTCTCGATGTGCAAAACTGATAGACACATACCCCAAGCGACTTACAGCTGTAATCGCAGCAAAAGGTGGCGCTACAAAGTATTAACTTAAGGGGGCTGAATAATTTTGCACGCCCAATTTTTCAGTTTTTGATTTGTTAAAAAAGTTTGAAATATCCAATAAATGTCGTTCCACTTCATGATTGTGTCCCACTTGTTGTTGATTCTTCACAAAAAAATACAGTTTTATATCTTTATGTTTGAAGCCTGAAATGTGGCAAAAGGTCGCAAAGTTCAAGGGGGCCGAATACTTTCGCAAGGCACTGTACCTATCCTATGAATGACAACTTGCAGTTGTATGCATTACAACTAACAATTTCTATCGACAAGGCGTTTTTAGTACACAACCCTCACTCTAACTCTGCCTTTCAGACTTTCAGTTTCAAACTGACTGTTAAAAAGTGTACTATGAGCTCTGTGAATATTCTCTGTACAGGTTCAAAATAGCTAGTGGATGTATGGAGTGAATCTTTGAATAGTTTGTAAATGTATGGAGTGAATAGCTCATATGTTTGTGGATGTATGCATTGAATAGTTTTTATTTTTGTAATATTTTGTGGATGTATGTGTTGAATAGTTTATATGTTTGTAATTTTTTTTACCTTTATTTACCCAGGCAAGTCAGTTAAGAACAAATTCTTATTTTCAATGAAGGAACAATGGGTTAACTGCCTGTTCAGGGGCAGAATGACAGATTTGTACCTCGTCAGCTCTGGGATTTGAACTTGAAACCTTCCGGTTTGTGGATGCATGGAGTGAAGAGCTGATATATTTGTAATAGTTTGTGGATGCATGGAGTGAAGAGCTGATATATTTGTAATAGTTTGTGGATGCATGGAGTGAAGAGCTGATATATTTGTAATAGTTTGTGGATGCATGGAGTGAAGAGCTGATATATTTGTAATAGTTTGTGGATGCATGGAGTGAAGAGCTGATATATTTGTAATAGTTTGTGGATGCATGGAGTGAAGAGCTGATATATTTGTAATAGTTTGTGGATGCATGGAGTGAAGAGCTGATATATTTGTAATTGTTTGTGGATGCATGGAGTGAAGAGCTGATATATTTGTAATAGTTTGTGGATGCATGGAGTGAAGAGTTTAATAGTTTATTGAATCTCATTACCATTATCTCCATACATGGGAGCCCAGAGGCTATTAATGTGGCTTGGGGGAAGAAATCCATATAAATGTAATTAATACACAGGCGTTCCCATACAATTACTACACCAGAGCCAGAGAAACTGGGCCGGGGGCAGCAGGGTTCCGTGGGACTGTTTAGGCCTGGATGTGTGTGTGATGGACTTGGATTGCAAAATCTTGCAGAAATATGCATGCCAAAGCTTTGGGGAACTTCTTGGAAGAATTTAAATACCGCACCCTCCCACCCTCTCTCCCTCCCTCTCGCCTCCCCCTCGTCTCCTCCATCTACCCTTTCTCCCAAAGCAGTTTAAAAAATGGACTGAATCGGTTACAATTTAGTTTTTTCTCTTTTTTACCTCCCAAAAGCGCTAGAATCTATCATTCGCATTGAGGACTCCAGCTGGATTTAGCCTGATGCTAGAAGGGAGCTACAGTAGCTAGTGTGGTTAGCTCAGGTCACCAGGGGAGTGATGGAGCTCCAGAGCTTGAGGGGGGTCTGAAAGGATTAGTACACAGGCCAGGTGTTGCTTTGTGTGGGTAGAGTTACAAACAGCGAATTATTTGGCTGTGAATGAACTAGGTTAAACCTCTACAGGATCAGTGTGTCCACCGCGGGATGGTTGAGCTAACATAGGCTAATGTGATTAGCATGTGGTTGTAAGTAACAAGACATTTTCTGATATTGGCAGAGCTTAAATTCTTGTTAATCTAACTGCATTGTTCAATTTAGAGTAGTTACAGTGAAATAATACCCTGCTATTGTTAGGCACATTAGGCACATTTGGACAGTCATGATACAACATTTTGAACAGAAATGCAATGGTTCATTAGATCAGTCAAACATTTAGCACATACACTGCTGCCATCTTGTGGCCAAAATCAAAATGGCACCTTGGCTGGCATAATACATTATGACCTTTCTCTTGCATTTCAAAGATAATGGCACAAAAAAATACAAAATAAACACTTTTTTTCTTTGTATTATCTTTTACCAGATCCAATGTGTTATATTCTCCTACATTAATTTAACATTTCTACAAACTTCAAAGTGTTTCCTTTCAAATGGTACCAAGAATATGCATATCTTTGATTCAGGTCCTGAGCCACAGGCAGTTAGATATGGGTATGTCATTTTAGGCGGAAATTGAAAAAAAAGGGGCGGATCCTTGACGACTAGTCGTAGTCCAAAAATGTAATGTGAAACTTGACTGAAAAACTTGTACTCATCAAACACTCTCCAACACACAAGACAGCAGTATAGAAAATAACTAGTTATACAAGTTATACATTTTTATTCCAGTGGATTCTCATATCACTGCACTGCAATCCACTGTGGTGCATCCTAGTTTGCATCAAAAATTCTGCCCTATTCCCTACATAGTGCACTTCCTGGTCAAAAGTATTACACTGTATAGGGAATAGGGTGTCATTTTGGACAGAACCAAGTCATTTTATCAATATTGGTGGCTTTTAGTCTGCTTTTCCAATGAGATTCCCTGTGCGTTTTATGATGTATTTTATATGATATAGTGAATTGTTCTCTCTGTGCTCTCGCAGGCAGTACCATGCCTCTCTCATGTCTGATAACTGCTGTTGATCAATAGCAATATAGCATCGGTGTGTGTGTGTGTTTGTGTTTGTGTGTGTGTGTGTTGATAGCGAGCAGGGGGGTGGACAACACAGTGAGTGTAGTACTTCTCCACACGAAGCAGATTGAATTTCAGTGTGAAATGGCCCTCGCCACCACCTACCCATAATCCTTCACACCTTTTATTATCTTTTCTATTATGTCCTCCATCTCAGTTTTACACTTCATCATAGCTCCCTCTGTCCTACCTATACTACCCCCTCGCACAGACACATACACAAACGTACTCACAAACACACACACACACATCCATACACGCACATGCACACACACACATATTGCTCCCCTGTTCCCCCCTCCACCATCTCCCCTTTATATGGATGACAGTAGTATTTCAAAGCGTAAACATGTCCTCCCCTGTGTGTCATGTCCTGCCAACAGTGGCCTGGTGGTGGTATTTTTGCGCGTGTGTGTCTGCATGTGTGCTTGCAAATGTGTGTGTGTGTGTGTGTGTGTGTGTGTGTGTGTGTGTGTGTGTGTGCAGCCATCTTATATGGGCTCCTCAGAGGCAGGCCAATCCAATGGCCGATTGATTTTAATTGCTGGGTGTTAGATTGAAAGTGACTAAAGAGGGGAGAAAATAACAATCAATCTGCAAATGGAGCAAGGAAAGGAGAAGTGGTGAAACTCTTGACTGTTAATGTAGTAACTTGAATCAATGAATGGTAAACGATTTGTGTTTGCATGTCCGAGAGCACATGCTTTAGTCTGTTTGTTTGCAGGATAATCTATGTGT
This sequence comes from Oncorhynchus clarkii lewisi, assembly GCF_045791955.1. Lineage (NCBI taxonomy): Eukaryota > Metazoa > Chordata > Actinopteri > Salmoniformes > Salmonidae > Oncorhynchus > Oncorhynchus clarkii. The sequence continues at coordinate 31,307,402 of NC_092169.1, read as the reverse complement.
GTGTGATTTAAGGAGGCAGGGTATGAGGTGCGTATTCTGTGAACAGCTAGTCAAAGGACGACACACAACTGGCACTCTGTCATGGGGTTGTGACTCAGAGTGTGTGTGTGTGTGTGTGTGTTTGTGTGACTATTGTGTAACGTCGCATTCACGTGCTTGTCTGAACTCTGAAATCCGACTTGCTAACTTGTTGAATGTAGCAAGTGTTCAACTACCACCAGTTAGCAAGTCGGACATTTCTGAGTTTCCTATCAGATTAATGAGGCATAAGATGTGCACTGTAAAAAATATCCTGTAATTTTTAGAGTAAATTACTGGCAGCACAGTAGACAGGAGATTACTGTACGTTTACAGTAAAATAAGGCATCACAGAAACCAGTATTTTTTACTGTAGATTTGCAGGACTTTTACTGAAAACACAAACTTACAGCATAATACTATAACACCTTTCAACAGCAACATGCTGTATTTCTAGAATGTGCAGTGCATTACTGGAAGAACAGTAGTACACAGTTGCAGATTTACATTGTGGGCAGCATTTATATTGTATGTATTTGATATTCATATTTCAATAGTTTCAAGTATTTCAGGTATTTGGAGGTTGCACTTCACTGGCCTGACATCCAATTCATTTATTTTTAATTAGAATACATGCATTTTGTATTTTTGTATGAATGTACACTACCGTTCCAAAGTTTTTGGTCACTTAGAAATGTCCTTGTTTTTGAAAGAAAAGCACATTTTTTTTGTCCATTTAAATTAATTATCGAATTAATCAGAAATACAATGCAGGCATTGTTGATGTTGTAAATGACTATTGTAGTTGGAAATGGCAGATTTTTTATGGAATATCTACATAGGTGTACAGAGGCCCATTATCAGCAACCATCACTCCTGTGTTCCATTAGCACATTGTGTTAGATAATCCAAGTTTATTACTTTAAAAGGCTAATTGATGAAGAGGCAACTCTGGGATGCTGGTCTTCTGGGCAGAGTTGCAAAGGAAATCCATATCTCAGACTGGCCAATAAAAGGGAAATGATTAAGATGGACAAAAGAACAGACACTGAACTCTGCCTAGAAGGCCAGCATTTCTCAAACTAGAAACTCTAATGTACTTGTCCTCTTGCTCAGTTGTGCACCGGGGCCTCCCACTCCTCTTTCTATTCTGGTTAGAGCCCGTTTGCGCTGTTCTGTGAAAGGAATAGTACACAACGTTGTATGAGATCTTCAGTTTCTTGGTTATTTCTCGCATGGAATAGCCTTAATTTCTCAGAACAAGAACAGACTGCCAAGTTTCAGAAGAAATTAATTTGTTTCTGGCAATTTTGAGCCTGTAATCGAACCCACAAATGCTGATGCTCCAGTTACTCAACTAGTCTAAAGATGGCCCGTTGTTTTGCTTCTTTAATCAGCACAACAGTTTTCAGCTGTGCTAACATAATTGCAAAAGGGTTTCCTAATGATCAATTAGCCTTTTAAAATAATAAACTTGGATTAGATAACACAATGTGCCATTGGAACACAGGAGTGATGGTTGCTGATAATGGGCCTCTGTAAGCCGATTTAGATATCCCATAACAAAATCAGCCGTTTCCAGCTACAATAGTAATTTACAACATTAACAATGTCTACACTGTATTTCTGACCAATTTGATGTTATTTTAATGGACCAAAAAATGTGCTTTTCTTTCAAAAACAAGGAAATGTCTAAGTGACCCAAAACACTTGAACAGTAGTGTATTTAAGTAAAACAAATACCAAGTAGCTCGCTTAACTACAACAACATTCTCAATAACGATAACATAATCTTTTTACTTGCTATGAATGTGATATGTTCTTGTTAATCTACCTTAGTTTAATGCACTGACTGTAAGTTGCTCTGGATAAGAGTGTCTGCTAAATGATCAAAATGTAAATGTAAAAAATGAACACTTGCAAAGCACACTGCTGGGTATTATTCTAATGAGCTCTGCCGCAAAACAAGGCCAAATTTGAATAATATCCAGCACTGGGCTTTGCAAGTGTTCATTTTTACATTTAGATTTACATTTTGGTCAGTTAGCAGACGCTCTTGTCCAGAGTGACTTACAGCCAGTGCATTAAACTAAGGTTGATTAAAAAAACACATCACAGACATAGCAAGTAAAACGTTTCTGTAACTGTTACTGAGAATGTTGTTAAAGTTAAGTATACATTGGTCTTCAAGGTATTTTGTAGTTGTAGAAAAGGTGCAGTTTGATGTTTGTTTGCCCTTTTCTGGCTAATGCCAAGTATTTTACTATAATAATCACAGTAACTTGGCACCAGCTTTCTTTACGTTACTGTAAAATCAGAGCAGTGATTACAATACAATACTAAAACATGTAGATACCTATACTGTAATCATAATATTGCTATTTTACAGCATTTTACTGTAAATACATTGGATTGGTAGTGATGGGGAAACAAAGATACATAAAGCATTGAGCATTTCCAGTCAATTGTGTCAAAACTTGGTTCATATCTCACGGCTTTGATCAACACGTTCTACACTAATGGCACCTGCTGGTCAAAATTATTTAGACCAGCCAAATTATTATAGATGACTCCCACATGCCATAACGCCTGCACAGGGTTACATTTTTGTCTTCTAACAAAACCAATGTCAAACCAATCAGGTGGTTGTTTGACAAAACAAAGCATTGGATGTCATTGATCACGTGCTTCTGATAAAGTGATACAAGCATCGACACACTGCTTAGCAATTATGATGCATGCCTCAGAGCTTCAGTGTCAAACGTAACATCACTAGGCAAAACAGATTAAGCGACATGGCTAAACACTCAACCATTAAAGGTTTGAGACTTGGTGCCGCTCTGATCTGTCCCCGATAGACATTAAATCTTTAAGGAACTACTACCAGATTTCAGTTAAATTGGTACAGCAAAAACTAAAGGTTGCAACAAATATAGACTCTTACAGGGCACGCCTAAAAATATGTTAATGAGCCAGAAACAACAATACCATAGTTTGAGAAATTGGGCATCCAGCCAGGACGGGTTGTGCCAGCTCTACGCTCGAGACATCCAGTGCCACACACGGCCCAGTGTATCCGGTGCCTGCTCCACGCACCAGCCTTCCAGTGCATCTCCTCAGTCCGGTGAGACCTGTTCCGGTTCCACGTACCAGGCCTCCAGTATGTCTCCCCAGCCTGGTAAGCCCTGTGGCAGCTCCACGCACCAGGCCTCCAGTACGTCTCCTCAGTCTGGTGAGACCTGTTCCGGCTCCACATACAAAGCCTCTAGTGAAGATCCATGGCACGAAGCCTTCAGTGATGATCCATGGCCCGGAGCCTGTAGTGATGATCCATGGCCCGGAGCCTCCAGGGATAATCCATGGCCCGGAGCCTCCAGTGATAATCCATGGCACGAAGCCTCCAGTGATGATCCATGGCCCGGAGCCTGCAGTGAAAATCCAGGGCACGGAGCCTCCAGCGACGGTCCCCAGGACACGGAGTCTCCAGCGACGGTCCCCAGGACACGGAGCCTCCAGCGACGTTCCCCAGGACACGGAGCCTTCAGCGATGTTCCCCAGGACACGGAGCCTCCAGCGACGTTCCCCAGGGCACGGAGCCTCCAGCGAAGGTCCCCGGTCTGAGCCTCCAGCGACGGTCCCCGGTCCGGAACCTGCAGCGCCGGTCCCCGATCCGGAGCCTCCAGCGACGGTCCCCGGTCCGGAGGTCCCGGCGACGATTCCTGCACTGGAGGCGCCACCAAAGTGGGGGGAGCCTAAAGCGGAGCGGGGTCTGCGTCCCGCACCGGAGCCCCCACCGGATCCCCCTCCGAGAGTAGATGCCCATGTTATTTCCTGTTTAGTGTCTGTGCCTGATGGAACTGTTTGACTGTTCGCATTCATTTTTGGATTTGTTATTTTTGTTTGAGTGTTTCTTGAAAATAAATATCATGAACACTTTCCACGCTGCGCTTTCGTCCAGTCTTCCTTCCACCGACGACGAGCGTTTCATTGTGGTAGGAAAAGGTAGCTTAGAGAGAGATCAGTATTAGAACGAACCACAGCAGGGGACTCTGGGACTTGAAGTGTTTCTCTGTTAAAATCTCATCACCAGAGATTCAGCTCTAACGTATGTCTTATGCAGTGCGTTCAGAAACTATTCACGCCCCTTGATTTTTTTGTTGCTGGCCTACATACAATACCCCATAATGCTAAAGTGGAATTATGTTTATTTTTTATTTGACAAATTAATCCAAAATCATAAGCTGAAATGTCTTGAGTTAGTAAGTAATCAACCTCTTTGTTATGGCAAACCTAAATATATTCAGGAGTAAAAATGTGTCACATAATAAGTTGCATGGATTCACGATGTGTGCAATTATTAATGCTCAACATGATTTTTGAATGACTACCTCACACATACAATTATCTCCAAGGTCCCTGAGTCAAGCAGTGAAATTAAAACACAGATTCAACCACAAAGACCAGGGAGGATTTCCAATGCCTCACAAAGAAAGGCACCTATTGATACATGAGTAAAACAAAACAAAAAAGCAGACATTGAATAATCCTTTGGACATGGTGAAGTTATTAATTACACTTTGGATGGTGTATCAATACACCTAGTCACCATACAGATACAGGCGTTCTTCCTAACTCAGTTGCCGTAGATGAAGGAAAGCGCTCAGGGATTTTTCCATGAGGCCAATGGTGACTTTAAAACAGTTACAACGTTTAATGGCTGTGATAGGAGAAAACTGAGAATGGATCAACAACATTGTAGTTACTCCATAATACTAACCTAATTGACAGAGTGAAAAGAATGATTATTGTACAGCATAAAAATATTCTAAAACATGCGTCCTGTTTGCATGAAGGCATCACAGTAACACTGCAGACATTTGTCAAAGCAATTAACCTTTGGTCCTGAATACAAAGTGCTATGTTTGGGGCAAATCCATTACAAAACTTTACAGAGTATCACTCTCCGTATATTCAAGCATAGTGGTGGCTGCATCATGTTAGGGGTATGTTAGGTTGCAATGGTTAAGGACTGGGGAGTTTTTCATGATAAAATAGAAACTGAATGGACCACAGGCCCCCAAAAAATTGCACCGGCAAATTCCTAGAGGAAGACATGGTTCAGTCTGCTTTTCACCAGACACTGGGTAGTGAATTCACCTTTCAACAGGAAAATAACCAAAAACACAAGGCCAGGTCTACACTAGAGTTACTTACCAAGACGAGTTGAAGTTTTGACTTAAATCTACTTGAAAACCTTTGGCAAGACCTGAAAATGGTTGTCTAGCAATGATGAACAATCAATTTGACAGACCTTGAAGAATTTTGAAAATAAATAATGGGCAAATGTTGCAGAATCTACATATGGATACCTCTTACAGACTTACCCAGAAAGACTCACAGCTGTAATCACTGCCAAAGGTGTTTCTACAAAGTATTGCCTCAGGGGTGTGAAAACTTATTTAGATGAGATATTTCTGTATTTAAATTCCAATAAATGTGTTACAATTTCAAAAAACATGTTTTCGCTTTGTCATTATGGGTTATTGTGTGTACATACGTGAAAAAAAACGTCTATTTAAACCATTTTGAATTTAGGCTTTAACACACCGAAATGTGGAATAAGACAAAGGGTATGAATACTTTCTGAAGGAACTGTAAGTACTACAGAGACAGATATAATTAATACAGATATATAGTTTGTATTTGTTTGTATTATGGATCCCCATTAGCTGCTGCCTCTACTACCATATATCTACAACACAAAATCCATGTGTACGTGTGTGTATAGTGCATATGCTATCATGTGTGTGTGAATGCGTGTATGTATGTGTTGCTGTGTGTATGTCTCTTCACAGTCCCCACTGTTCACAAGGTATATTTTAATCTGTTTTTTTTAATCTGGTTTTACTGCTTGAATTAGTTACTTGATGTGAAATATGTAGTACTGTGTGTCTCCCATAGTCTGTTCTGGACTTGGGGACTGTAAAGAGACCTCTGGTGGCATGTCTTGTGGGCTATGTATGGGTGTCTGAGCTGTCTGCTAGCAGTTTAAACAGACAGCTCGGTGCTTTCAACATGCCAATACTTCTCACAAATACAAGTAGTGCTGAAGTCCCTATTTTATTTTTTATTCATTTTGGCTCTCCGTACGTTTAAGGGCCAGCTGTTCTGCCTTGTTCTGGGCCTATTGTAATTTTCCTCAGTCCCTCTTTGTGGCACCTCACCAAACGACTGGACAGTAGTCCAGATTCGACAAAACTAGAGCTTGTAGGACCTGCCTTGTTCATAGCGACGTTAAGAATGTAGATTAGCAATTTATTATGGACAGACTTCTCTCCATTTTAGCTACTGTTGTGTTTAATATGTTTTGACCATGATAGATTACAATCCAGGGTTACCCAAGCAGTTTAGTCTTCTCAACTTGTTCAATTTCTACATTATTCATTGCAAGATTTAGCTGAGGTTTACGGTTTAGTGAATGATTTGTACCAAACGCAATGCTTTTAGTTAACTTATTTATTTCTTGTCACCCATTCTGAAATTGACTGCAGCTCTTAGTTTTTGTGTGGCGTTTTCCTTTAACAATCTTTTGGTATTTGTTTGTTATTTGTTTCCCAAAATATTTTGCATGTCCAGAAATCAAGTTTTCAATATATGTAACTTTCAAAATACAGAAATCTGGCTGGTTTTATGCATTTTGCATCATAACATGCTGCGTTTTACATCATATGATACGGGCCAGATTTCTGTACTTTGAAAGTTACATATCTTGAAAACCTGATTGCTGAATGGACTAATGAAACAAATACCAAAAGATCCACAATATTGCAGGGGATGTGAAGCCATAACACATGTTTTTCCAGCAGCAGATTATGATTGATAAAGTCAAAAGATGCACTAAAGTCTAAGAAAACAGATTCCACAATCTTTTTATTGTGACTTTCCCTTAGCCAATGAAAATCTGTTGTTAATTTGTTTACTGTCAAACAGCATTTTTTTCACAAGTTTACCAAGGGTTCGTAACAGGTTGATTGGTCAGCTATTTGAGCCAGTAAATGGTGCTTTGCGATTCTTGGGTAGTGGAATTACTCTTGCTTCCCTCCCGGCCTGAGGGCACACAATTCCTAGTAGACTTAGATTGAAGAGATGGCAAATAGGAGTGGCAATATTGTCTGCTATCACGCTCACGCACGCAATATTGTCTGCTATCACACACACACACACACACACACACACACACACACACACACACACACACACACACACACACACACACACACACATACACACACACACACACACACACACACACACACACACACACACACAATAAGATATATGCTAACTTTCAGGTATTTGCTGACACACACACCTAAACACACAA